>NW_009221063.1:694-12086 GCF_000690835.1 Fulmarus glacialis | reverse complement strand
CCTTCATTCCATGCCGTTTTTATAGTTCTTTTCTCATAACAAACTATAGTTACTTATGTGCAAAACATAGAGTAATGATTTAGAAGGTCAGATAGGTTGATGTCAGTCCTAACAAAGTGGGCAGTGATAAGAAGAACTTCTGAGAACTGCAGTGCTTGCAGGTGAGTGTGTTCAGGCGAGCCTATGTTTTGGGGTCTGTCCGCTACTATAAGTTGAAAGTAGGTTTCCTTGGCACCGGGAGTATTAACAGATCTGACACAAAAGTCTGTTATTCTCCCTCACAATCTTCAGAATAGGAAACATATTACCTGGGCAGCTGAAATGGTCTCCATAGCAGCCTACCATTGCATTAAGTTGGTAGGGAGCCTAATTTACTTCTCCCTTTATACCATCTCCTAGTTATAAAGACGAGATATTTTTGAATCCATAATACTTCTATCTGCAGCACAAAATCACTGATGTTGTTTTAAATTTATAAAATGGATATAAAATGGATAATATTTTTCTGTTTAGTAGAGGTGCTGCATAGGTAGATCCTGTAAATTATTGTAAGAGATTCCAGAATTTATCAATAAGGAATATACATACATATAAAGTAGGAAATTATTTTTTAAAACTTCATTTGAAAATGGATTGTTCATTAAATTTGGACCAGGTTCACTTTTACTGTCTTTAGCATGAGTTGTGTGTTTCCTAGAATGAGGACTATTGGAGAAACCAACACTATGTAAGGAACATGATTCTTTGATTTAGTGATTTGATTTATACAAATTCCAAAAGAGAAGTGTGATACCCTTAACTCTGATCATAATAGGTAAAGGAAATAATACCCAATCCCAACCATTAATAAATTTTTCAGGTAAACTGTAAGTTACACGTAGAATGATTTACAACCTTCAATTTTTTTTAATATTTATGCTTTAAGTATTTTATAAGGTTACACTAAAAACTGAAAGCAAAAGGTGATAAAAAAAGAAAGGGAAAAGTGAAGAATATTACTCAATGGAACTTTGCACTTTCAGACAATGACACTTGAAAAGGACGGATTGTCTATAATTTCTTCTCTACACCAGAAAAATCTAAAGCAGACATATTCATTAGCTGGCAAAAATATTTGCTCTACAGTAGTGATTTCTGTACATACATTATTTCTTTGTACAACGGATACCACCTTTTTACTAGAATTTAGTGTAGATGACTTGAAAATACAGTATTATTAAGCATTACAAATGAAAGAATGATTTTTCAAAGAAAATTCATGACATAATGCTACAAAACTGTACGGATTTTTAAAAAATGAGGGTTCTTTAAAGAGAAAAAGAAACTTGAGAAGGAGAGAGATAAAAACTCTTTTCTAGTTGTCAAAGTCAGTTTGTTTTCTTCTTAAATGTGGATTGCTATTTGAAAAGTATCCCTGCAACTTAGGCTGAATGTACTCAGATCTGCTGATCTATATTCGATTCTGTGCAGCAGACGTTGTTCTACAAAAAAGGTTGGAGTGTGGACTGGCATTTACGAAGGAGAGAAACAATGGGCTTGATTTTTAGGAAAAAAGCTTAGCTGAATCTAAGCTATGCAGGCTGAAGTGCAATGTTCAATTTATTACCTATTTTTAGGAACAATATATCACTTTCTCTAACAGTGACAGATACACACACATATATATAATTTTACGGGAAGGAAACAAATGCTCTAATTTTTCTCTGCGTTGTAGCAGTTTAAAGAACAAAGCACAATAATATCTTCCTCTCATCTCTATTTGAAAGTTGCTGGGTTTTGGCAGGAGAAGGCACCTCCTAGGCTGTAGATAAGGGCTTAGCAGTAGTAGTGTGGTACATACTATCACAACAAAGGGACTGTTGTAATATATATTGTGAAAGTGTATTATTCTTGAAACTGTTGGTCTGATGTGTTGTGCAAATACCTTGATGATATAGAGTAGTGGAATGCAGCAGGCAGAATTCATTCCTCAGACTGCTGCATGGGAATATTAAATTTTATAGTGTCATAGAAGAGGAAGACTAGATCGTTCATTGATTAACTCATCATGAGACTGTTTGAACTGATGTGGCTTGTATCTTCTTTACCTTCTGTCTGATTCAATCTTCTCAGTAATTGAATGTTTTAAAAATATTAGAAAAGAACATAGTTACAAACTTAGTAAGAAATAATTGTAGGAATTTACCATAGTTTCATTCAAGAAGGAGAAAAAAAAAAAAAAAGATGGAAAGCTCATTTAATGTAGAGTTGTTTTTCACACAAACTGCAATTTGGAGACAACTCAAAATATCTGAGCCATTGTAAAAATTATTTTGAAAATCAATTAGGTCAGTAGCTTACCAGTTAATTAAAACAGAACCAGTTTTCATCCAGCCCGGTGGGGGTGAGGAGAGGGAGAAAAGCATCCAAAATCAATAAACATCTAATTTTGCATACTTAGAAAAGGGCCCTAGTTATTTTCTTAAAGGAAGAAAGCGGATTTAGAAAGAAGTCCCAAAGTAATGCTAGCAATGCTAAAGTTTATATGCCGAGGTTTTACCTCTGAGTTTTTGCAGCCAGGTATATATTCCTAAGAAACAAGGTTTGTTATAAATATGTCACCTTTCAAATTAAGCAAAATGACAATAACAACAACAATATCCCATGAAATTTCTTTCTATTCACCATATTGCCCAAGCTCCAACAGTACTGCTTTCTTTCTGTCACTTGCATAGCTCTTACCAAAAGGACGTCCCTTTTCAAAATATTTGTCGAGGTAGTTTGGATAGCTAAAATGTAATGGGCCAATTCTTTTTCTGTTATCCTAGTAGCTTTATAGCGATGTGTTGGAACAGAGTACCAAAACTGAAAGAATGTATGTTTACTTGTCTAAAAGCCCTTATTGCTGAATTTATGTCAATGTTTTTAAAGGTACCAAGATAAATTAGATGAAAATGCTTCTGGTGAACTGAGTTATACTATCCCAACTGGTCCTGTAGCCTGGTGAGGGTTAAGGAATGCTAAACATGTGATTCACTTAATCTTTTCCAATTCATTTAATCTTAAACCTCCTCAGGTCTGAAGGTTATGCAGATGACAAGGACAAGGTTATGCAGATATACAGAGTAAGCCTTTGTCTCCAGGAAACCTGGAGACTGCCTAAAATAGCAATTCTCTTTGGCCTTGCTTCTATAAGATGGCAATAAATGATTTCTGATTCAAACTTGCTAGGTTCATTGTGTTTTTCTAGCTAATGGGTACTTGCTGTCTGTGTGAGTATGAATGCGTATATAAAACTCACTAACAGCCTGAGTCAAATATTGATTATTTCTTAAGCTGAATAACAAGGGAAACTTTTCTAGAATTTCTGAAATCTTAACAATAGAAATCTATGTGGTTTCATATCTTTAGGGAAATCACTCTATCACTTCTATCACAGCTAAACACCTTTGAATTGGTGATGATTAACATAACATTATGTTGGTATGTAAAAATTAAGGTTCTAATCCAGGGTGTTATAGCTAAGGAAGTACAGGTCCTTGCCTGGTCATGGCCATGCCATTAGTGACCAGATTCAAAGCTCCATGAAATGAAATGCAATGATGAAATTAAATGCCATGAAATCAGAACGCAATCACTTCCCTACTCACTTTTTAAAAAAGCCTTCGTAAAACTCTGGATTGAACCTTTCTTGATAGTGGTTCTGTAGACAATACTGTCACATGCAAGTGAATGGGTGCCCAATTATTTTTAGGGATTGAATCCTTTTAATCTGTCTGTTTTTTTGCCTGTGAAATGTTGTTGATGATGCTTCCTTAATTCAAACCAGAAACTTTATGAAGCCAAATTATTATTTTGAGAAGTACCTTGAGATGCTCAGGTGGACTATCATAGAATTATAAAGTGGTATAATACCAAAGTCAAAAGTAAGTTTGTTGCTACCATCTGTCTATGTCATCAAAGTTTTCTTGCACCTTACAACGTACCAACTTGTGCCTTACTAGAAGAGGATTCAGTTTAGTAACTGAAAATCTACAGATTTCACAACCTGTACAACAATCTACACAACATGTAGAAAATCTACAGGTATCATTAAATTATTGCCCCTAAGAAGGTCCAACTCAAACCCATAGTTAAGGCTTCTTGGGGAACAGCAACAACAAAACCCTACAGCTTTTAAGAGAGTACTGTTGGAAGTAAATATGTGGGGGTTTTGTTTTCATATGTAAGGAAAAATATATGGGTATGTAGGTAGAGCAAGAATGTATGCCATGGATATACTGAATTTTGCACAGAATTACGTTTCAGATATGTTGCTTACTCTAAAGTCCTTGCCCATACTGGTGAAACAGAATAGATAGTGTAAACACAACAGTGGAAAATGCTGATACATTTTTCTAGAGTGAGCAAGATCTAGGCGCTGTGATAGACGTTGCCCTGTGACCATAATAGACAGACTTTTATAGTCTGCTTTTAAAGATCAACATGTTTGGATTGTATTACTTGAAAGAAAAGAAATATATCCCAAATCAAATGAAACTCCATGTTCTGCTTTCTTTGGTCTGTTTTTTCTTGTTCACGTGTCAGCTGCAAAACCTGTCTTTCATTTTAAAAAAGCAGTGTGAGCCTGATCTATGTCTATAGCTAGTACCTATGGCAGTGTGTTAGAATAAGAAAAAAGGAATTTTTTTTTTTTTTCTCTTCTTATTTTCTGGGTTCTTTTTAAAGGCTTAGTAAATTAGCAACCCGACAGCCTGGGGCACAATTACCTTTTCTGTGTTCATTTTCTTAAATCAGTATAGCTGATTCCAAGTGAACAAATGGTGAAGGAACAGAGATTAAGGTTTGTCCATGTTTGGAGCACTAATGCAAGATCCCCATATCTTCTGAGCAATCTTAACAGAAAGAAAGTGGCATACAAAATGAAGTCCAGGCATTTTGGAGGGTCCTTGTTTACAGAATAATTACAGGTAAAGCATCTTCTCCATTTGCTATCTTGCATTCTTGATGGCTTATGCAAGCCTAATGTCAATGCTCTTATTATATTCCTTAAAGATGGTGAGCGGAAACGGTATGACTCTATAGTCATTCAGGTTGTATTTTCCATTTTTATTAAATAGGAGTTCCTCTTTTGGCTTTTACTCCTTCAGAATACTTTAATTATCACAAATTTATCAAAGCTACTATGTAAATATTTAAATAAATTCACCCTCCTCCAAGTTTTTTTATGAGACAAGTTATGTCTTAAAATTTATATAGCTCTAAAAAAAGAATTTAGCTAAACTGTCTAACAGGAAGCAATATATAGAAACTGCCAAGTACCAAAACATTAAAACGTTGTTAAAGATGAGTATTTAGGTGGAACAGTTGAATAACAAAGAATACAGCCTTAGAATTAATCCAGCTATGGCAGATATGTAAAGTCTGATTGGGCTTTTCTCATTCCTAAAGTTTAATCTGTTATTCTGTCAGCAGCACCATTCTGTAATCCTCACTATTTTGTTGGACCTTAAATATTTTCAGACAAACTTTTTCCAAATCATGACCTTGATAGATGACCTAAATCATATTAAATATAATGTCTCATAATTTTGGATAGTCTATTCTAAGGTGATGCTGGTGTGTGTGTGTGTTTTAACAAACAGGGGTAGCTTCTGTGAGAAGATACCAGAAGCTGAAGATGTCATTGACCATTCAAAACCTAGGAGATGATTGGTAGAGTGATGGCAAACCACTAAACTACAGACAGGAGGCTAGCATTGCTAGGCTCTGGCAAACACTAATAGTAATCAAGATAGTTGCTAAGACCAAGCACTTAACAAGAAGCAAAATGCTGGCCTAAGAAAAATGGCTGAAAAGTCTCAAATTTAATATTCATTTTTATAGCTTGAGGAATACAGACTGGAAACAGAAATGGCAAGGGTTTGCTGCAACTCTTTGAGTCTGGAAGACCAGCTGGGTCATCAGAACAAATGGATGGGGTGTTCATTTGTTATAAGTCATTAACAGAGGATGTCTGTAGCTGTGGTTGGATGAATTTTGCAAAATATGCCCTTGTGTTTTTGGGCAGCCCTTCAATCACCCTGAGTTGCTTTATTTCTGAATCCCTGAAATAATCTGGTTCTGGTTTAGAAATTTTTCTGAGACTCTGATCATGACTTACATAGTCAGGAGAACTTCATCTCACATAGTCTTTATAAAAGTGGCCAACTCCAAAGTAAACTATGTCTTTGAAATAAGTAATAAAGATTTTTCAGCACTGCAGTTTGATTCTTTCAGATGAGCAAATTAGAGAAGGGAACAAGTTCAAATCTGTATATTCATCGTAAGTTTAATACTTTGGTTAGGAAAGGAATTAGCCATTAGACATCTATTTAAGTATTTTGTGTGCATGATGTTCAAGTTATTAAGACTGTATGAAAACAAAGGAAAAAATACAATTCTTGATATGATGAGAGGGATTAATCCACATTCTTCATCAGTTTGGGGCCTATTTTATACAGAAATGGAAGTGTTCTATTCAGCTTGGGTTGAGTTGCTCATAATTCTTTTAAGACACTAATTAAATATCTTATATCCAGCAAGTAATAGAGCCTGCTGCCTCTGACAAATGGAGCTTTGGCCATAACCTATCGAGTTCTTTAAAAATGTCTGAAGAATAGGAACACTACAATACATTGTATAGAAACCTTAAATCTAGTTTCAGGGAGAAAAAAAAAAGAAAACATTCTCTGATGAACTTATGAAAGGAAAGATCTATTGCAGGATGAAAGTCTGAGCTTCTGAATTCTACTTTGCAGAATCTGTGACGTGGGGAAGGTAAATTTCTTTGCTAAGAATATTAATTCTGTTTTAAACAATATGTTTAAATGGAAGTTCTATGACCCTTACAAAACTTCAGAAAGATCCCCTTTTAAAAAGTAAACTAGTTTCTAAGGAAGGGTTTGATTCCTCCTTTTCCTCAGAAACCTTAGGATCAAATTATGGTAGCCCATTGTGCAGAAATCCCTTCATGTGCACTGCAGAATTGCAGCTAATTGCATTCCAGTGGTGCGATTAACAATTTGGAATGAAAGGTGTCAGACATTGGGTTTCAAAATGTGAGTTCACAATCCAGAGAAATTCTTGTATACTTAGACACGTGTTTTGTATTTTTTCAGCTCCAGTTAATTAACACTGCTTGTCAAGCCTCTCTTACTACCTGTTATATGTGATACCTTTCAGAAGACAAACTAGATGCTTTCTACCTCAAGCTCTGATAGACTTTGCAGGATAACAGGGCCTGTCATGTATTGAGGGAAGCCTCTCAACCTACTTAATTTTGCACCATTTACTAGAGCTGCAAAAGAAGTGAGAATAGTAGATAATACATGTTCCCAAATCTGCTGAAAGGAGAGTGCTTGAACTTAAGTGTTCATTTCAGCCATTAGACTCTTATCCCTAGCTTTTTGCCTGGAAGGTGTTGTATGAGTTTTTAAGGTCATACAGGGAAGTACAAAATTTATAACTTAAACCTAAAACAATAATCTGTAATGCTGTAACCATTTCTTACTTTGGTTTCCATACTATTTATCAGAGCTGATGAGAATGGTGGCTCAGGACTGTAATAAGATCAAGCAAATGCCTGTCCCATCCAGCTGTCATCCAAGCAACAAGAACCAAGGTAGAAGAAATGAAAGGCTTCAACTGATATACGGCTCACCTGCCTTATATGAATACCAGCTTTTTTAGCTGTCACTCTCCTTCCTTGCTCTTCATCAAGAGATATTTTTGTGTGGTATTTTGTAAATTGGAAGAGCTTACATCACTCATGTTACTTATGTACAGCACAAAGAAGCAAAATGTGTTCTCAGAAGTACAGCATGATTCCTTTCATGATTTAAAGGAAAGTACAGCATGATTCCTTTCATGATTTAAAGGAATGGAAATTTGAAGAGTCCAAAAACCTGCTCTGAATCCTACTATGGTATCCTTACCATTATAGCTCATAAATTAAGGTAAAACAGAGGGTCTAGGAGTAGATGCTGAGGTGAATCAGATAGTGATGGGTATGGTGGCAACATACGGTGTCAGTACAAAAGTGAATTCATTTTGTTTAATTTTTAAAGATCATTTTATTGAAGATTTCACAATTCCATATAGCAGCTACTTGCCTGTGGATGTGAAGAATAATGAGATTAAAAGCAAGAAACACAAACTGAAATCATTTGTAGGAAGGTGTTGTACACTATGCATAGCTCAATAATTGTGGACCTGATTTGGTCAGAATTACTTCAGGTGTTCTCAGGCAATACCAGTGAAATAAACTCCAAAAAGCTATAGGACTATTCATGGAAGAAGTCAGTATGTAGTGAACGAAATTCACCTTTCTAAAAGTGGTTATTTTTCTATGTAACATACCTGTTGCACTTAAATCATGCTCTGAATATGTGAGGATCATTTAAGTCGTTCATGTTTGTGCTTTGCTTTATTCTATTCAAAGAACAAGTCAGGCAATGTTTGCATTTTACTATGACAGTGGCCCAGATCAGAAGGGGTTGAGTATACCTTGAGTTGTCTGCCTGAGCAAACATGCAGATAAACTTTTTCATCTCAAATTTCAATTACAGCTCAGTTGTTTCTTTCCCCCCTCTTTTAATGGGAAAAGAGGAATCAATGCACATCAATGCTTCCCCAGACCTAGTAATTTATTTTGGTATGTGGCTTGCTTACACTGCCTTGGCCATTGGAGGAATGAAATCAGTGTTCCTTCATGACTACTTCAGCATCTGTGTAGGGATTTGCAGCCTTGTTGAGTTTAACTAAAACAGGAACAGATCTCTCTCTCTCTCTCTCTAATTGCCTCAATATCAGGAACAAAAGAAATTACTGGGTAATTCGTGGTGGATCCCATTATTATAAGGTCTCTGGAATTCTCTGCGTAATATAATAATCTGCAATTTTTCAGATAAAGTCCTACTTTTAAAATCTCATTTATGCTGATTTTACATCACTGTGACTTCTTTGAAGCCAGATGCATCCTATTTAGAGGAAAAAGAATTGAGAAATCAGGTTTTTAGACCTCCCTGTCCCATTCTAGAGATACAACTATTTCTGTGCAGGAAGTGCTGCCACCCTATTCACCCTGTCTTCAAAAAATGTCTCCAAACAGCAGCTGCAAAAGGAGAAAGAGGCCTTGCCTAATTACATCTTTTTATGTGCAAGAACCTGAAGTCTAATTGGCACTACTTAAATGCTAATATTGTTAATAATAGGATTTTTTTTTCTTCTCCCAGGGAAAAAAGAAGTGAAATGAGAATAACTATGTTAATAGAATGTTACTACTACACAGGGAAAATTATGAACCCACAGTAGTGAGCTAGAAGTTTCAGCAATCATTTTTCCAAAATCATAAACATTTTCTCTTCTGTTTTCTCTACAAAGCTTGTTGTTTAGTGTATTCAGAATTGTAAAACATATAGTAGAAAATATCTGAGAAGCAGCTTAGAGGAGTTAGGGCTGATGCTGAATCTCTTGGGTTTTTTTTCACTTCCTGGCCTTTGATGTGGCATAAACACTTTCACTTCCTGGCATAAACATTCTGATACTATTGTTGCATAAACATGTTTTTTTGTATTAAATGCTTGGTAACAGTTTAAGTCCTCATAGTCACAGCTTCTGTAAGTTGAAGCAACTTTATTCTCACTTAAAGACACTCTCACCCACAGAAATACTGCTGAAGTTTTCTCCCCCAAACAGACAGAAAAATTACTCAAAACAACAGCAATCACTTCTTGAAGATTTTCCTAGGAGTCCTGAGGTGGTGTGATTTTGCACTTCAGCATCCGCTATTATACTTTCCTACCTCAAGACGCTAGCACACCACCACCACCAATTGGAAAGAAGACATGCAAACTTCAGAAGCGGTTTTGTGTCTAAAAACAAAAGCAAAATCAACTCCCAGCCCCTCAGCTGGCAGGACAGCCCTTGGACAGCCCTTGGACATCGCTCAGGCTATTCTTATTTGTGGCAAGATAAAAGTGTGTGCGCTAGTCACGTCATGTAGTTACATTGTCAGCTTGGCCACATCTAAAAATCAGATCTGCTGGCCTTTCGAGGCATAGTAAACTACCAAGGGAAGATATTTCTGTGCCTAGGCCCTGCCCTTCCCACCACTACAAGCACTTTTCCTTTGCAGTTTCCAGCTGTGAAGTGGCTTTCTGCTATGTACCCCTTATGTCTGGTCTGGCTCCCACCCAGACTCTTTTGTTTGCTTGTTTCTCAACTTCATTCTTTGCAGCCACCAAAACTGGCTGCTTGCATGGCAGGCTGCCAAGGTATTTGTCAATCTATTAGCAAACAAATACCTGAGTAAATGTATATATGACCTTTAACTTCCTCTCTAAAAATTCTGTGGACTTGAGCCTTGTTTGTCATGGAGTGTATGAGAGGCTACATATCAAAAGAGAAATGTAATGGTACAAACAATATTTTGCAAATATTGTACTTAAGTTTTAAATTGTGTGATGAGTAGTTTTATTGTGAATCGCTGACTTTCACCTGTTTTCTTTGGGACTTAAGTTTGAAAAACCTCTGAACAATTTCATATGCAGTTAATGATTTAAAATCAACCTGAAAGAGAAATATGTCCAATTCTGCCCAGTTGTTTCTCCATAAAACCCTAATCCCTCAGGCCTGGAATGGACCTCACTGTGTAAAGCCAACGAATTTGCTGATGAATTGTGGTAGGAAAACGACAGCTTCAATCAATCAAACAAAATCAGTACTGAATTGAGAATTAAACAAATAGGGCTAGTCATCCATATTTTTAGCTTTTTTAAAAATTAGGTTATTATTTGGGTATTTGTGGGATGGGGAATATCATTATCAGTTCTACGGTGTCCTGGTTTTGGCTGGGATAGGGTTAAATTTCTTCCTAGTGCGGTGTTTTGGATTTAGTATGAGAAGAATGTTGATAACACACTGATGTTTTCAGTTGTTGCTAAGTACCCTGCTAGTCAAGGACATTCAGCTTACATGCTCTACCAAGCACTGGGAGGAAGCATAGCTGGGACAGCTGGCCCAGCTGGCCCGCAGGGTATTCCATACCATGTGACGTCATGCTCAGTACATGAATGGTAGGCGTGTCCCAGGAAGTAGTGATAGCTACTTGGCTATCGGTCAGTGGGTGGTGAGCAACTGCATTGCGCATCACTCACTTTGTGTATTCCTTTTTTTTTTTTTCTTTTTCTGTTCTATTAAACTGTCTTTATCTCAATCCACAAATTTTTTGTTTGTGTGGTTGGTTTTTTTTTCCCTCCCTATTCTCCCCCCCACCCCACTGCGTGGCAGGGGGCGGGGGGAGGGGGAGAAGACCAAGTGGCTGCATGGGGTTTGGCTGCCTGCCGGGGTAAACCCCGCCAGACAGGTTAAT
>NW_009221063.1:0-627 GCF_000690835.1 Fulmarus glacialis | reverse complement strand
ATATTCGTTTATCATCATTATTATTATTACTTTCCCTTCCTTTTCTGTCCTATTAAATTGTCTTTATCTCAGCCCACGAGTTTTACCTTTTTCTGATTCTCTCCCCCATTCCACTGGGGGGGAGCAAGTGAACGGCTGTGTGGTTTTTAGCTGCCTGCCGGGTTAAACCACGACATACAGTTTAATCCTGGATTCAAAACAAACTTTTCTGGTCATGGTAAAGTTTGCAACGTTAATACCCACTTCCCTGTTATTTGAAAGACTAGATGTAAGAAAGTTTATTCAGTCAGCAAGGAACAAGATATTTAATTTTCTAATAAAAGCTATTGTGTTTTATAGAAATTTCTGAAATGTTGGAAGGCAAATAAGCATTTTACTGTTGATTAATACAGTCACTAGGAGAGAAGTTTTTAGTGAGGATGAGGGAGGATTCAGGTGTTAGTGTAGCTGTTGACCTTGCACATCTACTAGCATGTATGTTTGGAGTGCTTGTGTAGGAACAGACACATTCAACCATAGTGCTATGAAGGTATGTAAAACAGCTCACCCGTAAAAGGAATGCATCTACTTAAAGAAACAGTAAGTTTTGAAGCTAAATTTTGGCATTAGAATCATAGAATCATAGAA
>NW_009221062.1:10920-13743 GCF_000690835.1 Fulmarus glacialis | reverse complement strand
ACCCAAACTATTCTATGATTCTATAATAAAAATAATACTGCAGAGATAGATATTAGGAAATTATGTAATTTAAATTGCCACTTACATAAATTAAATTCTTTATTTCTTGTCCTAGTCTCAGCGCATATGGAGAAATTAATTGTAGCCCAATTTTCAAGGTCTTCCTGCTGGGAAACTAGAGTTCCCACTCTGCCTTCTTTTGCTAGTATTTGTTTGAGCCTTTGCCTCTGTGTCTGATATACCTCGTATGTAGCTCCAGAGGCTAACAACTGTGCTTCAGCATGGAAAACTCTCAAAAGTGGGGTCTTTCATTCCTCAAAAGAATAAAGTACCTTCATGTTGGGAGAGGGAAAACACAATCAAGGAATTTACTCAGAAGCAAGTTTTCCTATCTGTAAAAATGCAGCTGGAAGAAACAGGCATCGTCTAATGGATAGTCCGCTGACAACACGAATGTTAATAGCTAGGAGTGAATGTATTCTTCACCGCCCAAGTCAGGGACCCCTAAATTGTTTCCAACTAACTGATGGTATTACAAATAGCTGTCTTGCATGATCATTGCTAGTGCCTATTCATGAGCTACAACACATGCTGAGGTCAAAGAATATTGAATTTTAGATCTCAACAGTACCATCACGTTCATTGCACAAAATGATAAAATCATCATATTAGAGAGGTTTCATCTACAGGGAACAAAAACTTTGTGAAAGGTCCTACAGTATGCTCGTTTTGGATAGGAAACTTTAATGGTATCTTGTTTCTAACATTGTGCTGAGGGCCAGCTAGCAAGCAAGCTTGCAAGCACAAGACAGTACAGGTGCAGGCACAGTCCAAGATCTACAGTGTTGTTAAATGCATCGTTACGTCACAATGTTATGTTCATGATGTCAGAATTGCATCATCCATGCAAGATATAGATGGTTGATCTAGGCATCAGTAGTGAGGATTCAGATGTCAAGTGAGTCAAAGTCATTCAGAGATTAAATATTGAATGATTCATAATCACATATGCCAAAAGACAACCCAAATCCAGTCTGGTTTTGTTCTAAAAAAAAAAAAAAAAGAGGACATCTAATGGAAAAGATTCAGGGACACAGGACACAGTGTACAATGTCATAGCAAAGGTGGATGGCCTGGCTATGTGGAAATATCTAGACTGGTTTGATGAAAATGGATATTCTATTAGCTTATGAACATCTATAGATGTATTATGTATAGCATGAAATTAGCAGGAAGGCAACTTCCTTGCCGAACAGCCAAATATGAGTACAAGCAAAGCTTTCCCTCTTCAAAGGTAAAGGGTAGGCAAAAAAACAGCAGAGCAGCAGCAAGCTGTGGATTAGGAAAAATTCCAGTTCTTTTACAAAGGCTTAAAAACTGTTTGTAGTTTTAAAGGTAGGGGTGTCAAGCTACTTCTCGGCGTGAGAGTCAAATACAGTTGAGTGATGAAAAGAAAATCTTGGCGTGAACATTGTAGCAGTTTATTAAACAGTCTGTCATCTTTAATGAAGTGCTATAAGAAGCCCCAAAGCAGCAAAGCAGCAACCCTAGAAAATTTGCACTCTCAAAGCTACCAAACGGATGTCACCGGCTGAGACAAAAGGCATTATGGGTACTCCTTTAAAGTGGCACATGGATGGTGGTCAGCAGATGGTCACGCTACTGGTGCAGATAAGGATAATTTCTCAGGAAGTTCAATGATGCAAACAATATCCCCCCCTTCACAAACCAGAGAAGTGACCATCCATGCCTTGATAAACCATCGTATTTCACTGTGCTCAACCTCTGCAAAAATCCTTGAAAGACCAATAGGCAGCTGCACAGTTAGGGAGCTTGCTGGAAAACTGTTTCTGAAGGGTAATTTTGCTTTCAGTGTAATTGAGACCTGACTGTTGCAATCTCTTTTTACAGCTGGGTAAAGTCAGGTGAACTGTGCAGCACAACAAAGACTTGCATATGGTCTGTGTCAGATGAAAGCCTTTGAGGCTGGAAGTTGTGATTGTCTTTGCAAGTCTCTGCAAAAATCCTGATGTCCAGAGAGTTTTATGAATGCTGCTCACTAGCTTCATGGCCTAGAGATGAGGGTTCCTGATGATGGCAGACTACCACTACATTTCACTGTCAGTGGTACCAAGTAAGGCTGTATTTGCCTCCTGCTTCCCTTTCATCGTAACTTCTGAAGCAATGTTTTTATGCAGCCACAATGGAAGATCCACATTCAATTACAAGATGGTATTTTCACCATGCAGAGAAATCAAAGGCTGTAGAGCAGCTGTCTTTACTGATGACTGTGCATTGTTCACCCACACATGTTGGACTGCATGACACGTTATAGGCTTACAAGATCCAAATGCCAGTGTCGTGGTTTAACCCCAGCTGGCAACTAAGCCCCATACAGCCGTTCGCTCACTCCCCTCACAGTGGGATGGGGGAGAGAATCAGAAGGGTAAAAGTGAGAAAACTCGTGGGCTGAGATAAAGACAGTTTAACAGGTAAAGCAAAAGCCGCGCTTGCAAGCAAAGCAAAACAAGGAATTCATTCACTCCTTCCCATCATCAGGCAGGTGTTCAGCCACCTCCAGGAAAGCAGGGCTCCATCACGCGTAACAGTTACTTGGGAAGACAAACGCCATCACTCCAAATGTCCCCCCCTTCCTTCTTCTTCCCCCAGCTTTATATGCTGAGCATGATGTCATATGGTAAATAACCCTTTGGTCAGTTGGGGTCAGCTGTCCCAACTGTGTCTCCTCCCAGCTTCTCATGCACCCCCAGCCTACTCACTGGCGTGGTGGGGTGAGAAGCAGAAAAGGCCTTGGCTCTGTGT
>NW_009221062.1:0-10909 GCF_000690835.1 Fulmarus glacialis | reverse complement strand
ATCACTGAATTATCAACACTGTTTTCAGCACAATTCCAAAACATAGCCCCATACTAGCTACTGTGAAGAAATTTAACTCTATCCCAACCAAAACCAGCACAGCCAGTCCACTCAAAGTGATTATGAAGAAAATAAATTCAATCCTACACCTTTCCATACTGGAAAGCATGTTGACCCAGTTGAGATTGGTGACAACGCAGTAGCCAGGTCCTGCTACTCAGCAGCACACTGCCCCACGACACTGCAACGGATGGTGGAGTCATAGAAGATTGCAGAAGCCAGCACAGCTACAGGGGATATTAAAGCAGTGGATCTGGAATGAAAAGCTGTGTCATACAGCTTCTAATAAAGTGAATGCATATACTATGCAAGTGTCATCACTATTCTTCTCTGAAAAATTTACCATCACTGCACCAATCATATAAATGTTCTCTTGTTGTGTCCTTATTGTTAGCAATTCCTGAACATTGAGTTTTTGGGGTACTAAGGAGTCAAAGAAAGTTCTCAATGTTTTCATCTGGGCAGCTGGTACATGTGCTGGGCAAAATATTTTCCAAGGCCTTTTTTGTACGACCAATTAAAGTAGGGTGCAGGTCTGAAAACCAGGTTAGAAGCATATGCTCATCAGTTATATGGAAGTTCCTCTACAGCATGGAAAACTACAGACAGAGGCTATCTGCTATGGCCATATTAATGTTGCTTGAGCATTTGAGCAAAATCAGCTTATAATACACAGTGCAAGAGGTAGCAGAGGACAGGGAGAATAGATATGGTGTTATGTGTTCTGTGGGACAGCTAACACTACGCATAATAAGATAATCACACTTAAAAATCAAATGAAATTTATCAACAAAAAGTCACAAAATTTGCATTCTAATAATCTGAGTCAGTGGAAGACACCGTGATTCCCCAACACCAAGAGTAGCAGTGGAGCAGATCCTGTTATCCCAGAATTCATGTAATTTCATGAAAAATTCATAGGCTCCAAAACCCACTGAGTTTGAAAACTGAGTTTTTCTATGAGAAGGAAAGTTATTCTCAGTATAAAGATACAAGATTTGATACGTCTCTTCTACCAAAGGTCTTGTTCCCTGGAGTATTGTCCCCGTAGTATCCTCTGCCGTTCAAGTGGATGTAGTAAGAGACTTCCATTGTTTAAAGAAAAAACATTTGTAGCCCTTAAATCTGAGTCACAAAAGTGAACAAAAGGATTCCAAAACACAGAGTTAAATCTTGTACACATGAATCGCAAATTTATGTAAGGATACATAGCACATCTGAACTGAAAAAGATGCAAGCCAAATGTCATTTGGTAGATAATTTTTGAACCAGATTAAGAGCAATGAAAAAGTCACCAGCATCATGAGGATGAAATAAGGAAAAGGACACAGGTCCTTGCAATCAAAACACATCCCTTCTGTCATTTTATAGATGTAGCTCGTTTCAGGTATCTCAGTCACCTATTCTTGCCATAGACAGCTATCATCTCCATTAAAGTTGCAGACTTGAACATGAGCTCGTTCAACAAAGGGTTATATACTTTTCTCTCTCATTTGAGATCATGTTAATTACCACAAGGGGTTCTGAATTTTTTGTTTGTTTCAGTTTCAATGGGAATAATTCAAATACGGCAAAGAGCTATAGTTCCCCAAGAGCATAGCCACTGGAGGAAGACTCAGTAAATGTGCTTTGCTTGTGAAGGCAAGACTAAGGTAATGGATTTCTTAGCTATATTTAGTTAGCAATGCCTATGTCCTCTGCAGAAAACACATGCTTCTGCTACTCCTCCCTGCAAATTATTACTTAATAAATATTTGACATGTTACTTTGTTACTCACTAATATTATTTTTGACCCAAAAAGCAGTTTATAGGAGCCAGTAAAGAGGAATCAATGTTCATGGTGTTTTCCTTGCTACCTATGTTCGTTTCATAGACTATTTATTTCTATTTGTCTAATGAGTCATGCAAACTCACATATCACCTGCACATATGCGATGGATGAACTCAACCCCTTAACCAAACTGGCAGTAGTTTGATACAGGCTCCAAAGACGGTAAATGCCTGAGCAGTTTTTAGTCCAAGCAGTTGAGCCGCTAAGGGGTAACCCATCCGGAAAAACCCTGCTGAGTCTTGTATTTTTTTCCCTTTCCAGGAACGATACCGGGAATGATACCAGCACATGTCCCCTGGAGATCGGGTTAGCCACTGAAGTATTGCTTATCCTTCTCACAGGAGTAATCATCACCAGTATGAACCAAATTCAGTTCACATGTCAACAAGCTCGACTCACAGGGTGAAGAACCTCACTTCTTTTATTTATGCTAATCAATATGGTAACTATAGTGCATTCTGCACTATACATGGTTCTCAGTTGTGGGTGCAATCTACTGTAACAGCAATTATAAGGGAAGGCGATGAAGGCACCTTGCCCACTGAGATTCGAAAGCTAATTTGGGATAATGCAACTCAATTCAAAAAGGATCTCCAATCCTGCTGGCATCCAGTTAATTTCACTTATGACCCCACCGACAGTAAAGCCACAGCTTTTGTTTTGGCAGTACGCAATGCTTTGGTATACACCATACACCCAATCATCGTGCTGGGCTTAAATCACAGGGCACTGACCTCTGGCCGTTAGAACATGGAGTATGGGCCCAACAAAATGGGAACAAATGGCAAACTGTTGATGGTGATGCATGTGTTGTACAGGAACAACAGGGATTTATTTGTGAAAGTAATACCATTAAGGCCCAAGACATTTGTTTTGACACTGAACAAAATGTTTTTCATTTTGAAATACACCCTGATGAAACCCCTGGAACTGAACTTGTCTATGTTGGAAATGGATGTGTTTGTATGAGAACCCTTTGTGATTCGATATTTACAGACATCACCACTGTAGAGACATATAATCATGCAAATATCTGTATTTGTAATTTTATCAAAATTATGGGATGTGACGTTAGCTATTCAGCTCCTGTCACAACCCACCAACTGGTACAATCTAACTATACATTGTATCAAGATTTATTGCCTACCCCTATTGGAATGAATCTCACATTGGTGAGAAAACTGTTGTAACATGATGACTTGAGTCAATTGTTAAACGAATTAGAAACAATGGACAAAGAACCTTGATTACCGTCCATCATGTTGCAGAAGAGATACACCACATCCTAGAAGGAGTGAAGAAAGATGGAGAACATCACTGGTGGGAAACTCTTTTTGGATGGTCACCAACAGCAACGGGAATTTTGAATTTGATGCTGCATCCAATTGTAGTTTTGTTAATTTAAACCTTATTCTGTTTATTGCTTGTAATCATTCTGTATATCAAAGTTTGGCAAAAGATGAAACAAATTACGTCAATCCAACATGTAAAACGTATACAATCAACTGATTCTGTATGTGAAATAGTATATAACTAACATTAATTGTGACACTTAAACTAAACAGCTTATCAAATAATTGGACTCTTACCATTGATCTGTAGTACGCCACATATTTATGATATAGAGGCAGGAGGTAACCATACTACCACTCTATGAGTTGATAAAGTGGATTGACTGTAGTCACAGAGTGTAGTGTGACAGATGCCCTCGACCTCTTAACCAAACTAGCAGTAGTTTGGTACAGGCTCCAAAGGAGGTAAAGGCTGGGCCAAGAACTCCTCTGGTTCCTGTCTGTTCTCTGAAAACCCACAAAAGAGCCAAGCGACACAGTGAGCATCGATGCATATGAGCTTGGAACACCGATTATGCAATTGACACATGAATAGCGGGTGGCTTTTCCAAGACTCATTTATCAAGGAACAAAGAAAGTTGTGGGTACAAGGAGCCTCATGCATACCTTTCCCATCGCATGTAATTTGACTACAAGCCAACCACTTTATTCCATAAATATGACAGCCTAAGTGAGCCTTCTTTGAGTTCTCCCTGGAGGCAGCATGGCTGAATGGCGGTGATCTCCCCTTGAGCTGGGACACCTCTCAAGGTTGCTCCTTGAGGCAGAGACACCTTTTACCAATAGCAGACCTTTGGTAGGTGACTGATAGCACGCTGAATTAATTCTAATGAAACATTACTAATCCATGTAGCTATTAAATATTAATTGCTATAAACTTCGTATAGGTAATTCCATTAGACATAAACCGTTGTCCAAGTTTGAGACTAAGATTGGACCTAGCCGCACCTAAGGTCCCTCAGGAGTTTAGAAAGCAAGGAGGTCCACTCTGAAGCTTGTGACTCAAGGTGACTCCTTACCCTCTTTGTCTCTGGTCTTTGTGTGAGTCACTCTAACTTGTTTCTAACTCAATTTTCCTTTGTATGTTTCTTCCATGTAGTAATTAATAGAGTGACCCTTGCCATCTAACTTTGTTAAGTCGAACTTTTACAACATCATATTAAAACCACTTTTACTAATACCTTTGACAGTGATTCTTCAAGTGGTCTAAATCACTCATCCGTGACAAATTGGCGTAATTGGCAGGATCCTAAATCAGGATTTGCGACAACGTACAGAACAGAAACATGCTTAGACTCCACTTTTGGATACTTTAAAAACCATGGGATTTTCTTTACCCTCACTTGCTTTCTATTGACAGATCTTTTAATAAGAGACAAAGAACACAGGCTTTATGAATTCTCAAACTTTACAGCTTTTCCCTAAGTAGAAATGGTGAGAGGAAACCTAGGGGGCATTCAAATTACAAGAATATGGGGTATAAAGCTGAAGGATTCTTCCATTCTCTCCCACGGATCTTTGCACTGATGCACTTCCAGGCCAGTATAAAGATTATTTGGCTTGAATAAGAATAAAGGATGAGACACTGGTCAGTGCCCAAAAAATTCTGTCACTGTAAGAAACAGTAAAAACATGCAGGGAATTTTTGAAGAAAACTTAACACTCCAGAATACACATTTGACTCACACAGCCAGTTATCTATTGTGGCAGCCATAGAAAGTGAAATGTGGAAGCAAAGGTTTAACAGCCAAAAAAAATGGCAAAAAGATTTCTGAAAGACTATAACAAATGGGAGGAAGAAAGCAGCAGCACCATGCATATAGAGGGAGAAAAGGAGCAGATGAAGATGAGAAGGAGGAGGACAAGAAACAAGAGAGGATTGTTTCCTTCTCTCAGAGCACCTGCAGCACCGTCCATCCCCAGCCTCAGCTGCAGGATTTCCAGCTGTCAATATGTCTATTCATGTTCGCAAAGCTGACATAATGAAAAAGGAATACATAGAACTGTAAGACTGGAAAAATCCAAGCACCCCAAAATATCTAGGAAATTTGAAGGACTAACAAGTGCCTTTTTCTCCAGTTTTTATCAGTAAGGTATTATTGACCATTAAATTTACATCCCAAATAGGCAGAACAGAGGCTGCTCCTGGTGCCCAAGCATTCTTTACTGAATTTGCAGTATATCTTACACAGGCTTACAAGGCAAACCTGAGATGAAATATAAGGCCCTGCTGTAAACATGCAAATCACTGTACAAGGCAGAGAACCAGAACTGACTCCTCCAGCCCCAATGAACAACCAGAATTTTGTACGCTGAATATCTGAGACTTTCAAGTATCTGATATCTGATATTTCATTAATGTGCTGTTCCAAAATCTTCACATTAAAACATTGAATAAGCCTGAAAAAATGCTTGTATACAATTTGCAATCAACAAATAAAGAATGTTAATTTAAAAACTTCTCTCTTTTAACAGCAAACACCTACAGTGTCTCAGAGCTACATTCCTGTGACTGCAAACACAGTTTACTGTAGAATAAGTAACCTAAAGAACTTCTGTTCAATTGCCCAGTATAAGTACCATTAATTTATTCATTATGCCAGAAAGAGGGCAGTTCCCCAAAAGACTAACATATTGCAAAAGAATAGAGATTTCTACAATATCGTAATTGTTGAAGTAGATTCTGAGCTGGGTAACAAGCATCTAAAGTGAGGTTTGTACAAGATTTTACATCATTTCTCCATGTGAGATCAAATCCCACATTCACACTGAAATGCCTATTTTAATGAAGGTCATTCTGCCAGAGGTTTGAAATAATTTTATATCTGAAATAATTTTATATTTGTGATTAAGACGTGCAATTCACAGTGCCACTTGGCCCCCATTACACATATCCAGGACTGCAATGTCAATCTGTACAACTAAGTGCAGTATAGTTGTTGATATTAATTTAGTTTTAACATCTCCTCAAAACCTCCACGGTACACTGATCAAATTTTCTCAAAGCAATTTACCATTGGAGTACTATTATATCAAAATTTGAAAAAGCAAGATATCAATTTAGACAAAAATGTGTTTTGAAAACAGTGGAAAAAGCTCTTTGACAGTGTTGAAATATCTTGTTTTGACATTTCCAGCATAAGAAAGTAGGAACAGGAGTTTGCTAAGCAGGAACAGTGTTAAATGACTCTGTACAGTTCCAGAATTTCTATTTTCATCATTTCAAAGCTCTGTTTACAGTAGCTATTATTTATACCAGATTTCTGTAGTGGGGAAACTAGCTCACTAGGAAATTAAAGTGTTTTGATATAGACATTGAAAAAAGCATAATCTTAACCCATCCATGCTTTAAAAAGATTTTTTTTCAAGAAAATAGCAAATTGCTACTTATGGTCTGTCATTTTTTTATTCAGTTTTTAGACAGAGTGGAATTAACTCCAGCTTATATGCACTATCATCTTTAAGTCACAGTAATAATGGTTCACCTGGTTGTCACACTCCCATTCCTGGACTATAGGGACCAACTTCATGTTGGACTTAGGGTGCCTGTTTGAGTTCAGCAAGACATTTCTGGTTGGAATACCACCTAGTCAGTTGAAATTCTGCCAATTCAGTGGTGCTGCTAATCTCCAACTTGCCTTGGAAAGAAGAATAGGTTTTTCAGCAAACAAACTACAAGGAGGAAAAATAAGGTCCTGGAGTGAAATTTTAGTAAAGAAGACACGTCAAGGCATGGAGTAGGTCTGAGCCTGTGTTGCCAATAAACCCAAATGCCAACCTATGACTCAGAGTGGACTTTAATGCAGAGCTTGTGAGCAGTGTTAAGGAACAAGAGTAAAGACTCAGGCATTGATAGTGTGTAAGTAGATAGAGTGGATAATGAAACAAGGGGTGAGAGCAGGAAAAACAACTGTCCAAAGTGTGTAGATTAGATGGGTCTTCTTTCCTTTAGTCCTTAGTTCCTCTCAATTTCTTTTCTTGCTGAATTCTTACTGCTTATGGCTTTACTGATTTATGAATGGGCTGTGCAATTTATGTCATGTGGGAAGTGAGACTTAAGGTCAGGCTTATCTTGTACTCACAAGTATGATCAAATAAATTACACTATCAGATTAAACTTTGAATTAGCCACAAGATCTTGTACAAAGGAGCCATTTGCCTTTGTGGGTACAACACTGTTAAAATTATAGTTCCCAATAAACAAAAGATATCAAGGCTATGTTAAAGTGTGGTTGACAAGATGTTGTTATGATCTGATAATGAGAAAAAACAGAATGACAAACGAATATATTTATTTTCTACTAAAATGAAGGACTGAAATACCTATTCAGTTTCTGATATTGATAAGGTAATCCCCATGCTTGAAAGATTTATTTACAATTGAATTTCCTGAGTCATCTTGAAGATGTCATAAGGGTTGCATATAAATAATTTTTAAGAGACATAAAAAGAGCTGAGACCATTAAATGTGTAATACAGAGGTTTATTAACAAAAAAAAAGGGTCTTGTCAAAGGCAATTTCAGTTGAAAACTGATTTAGGGCATCCAGTTTGGCTCAATTCATTAGGGCTGCCTAGGAAGTCTGATTCCCACAGATCAGCCAAAGGGGGACAAAACTTTTTGAGACTATACAATTAACCCAACTTGCGCAATGTGATTGCCAGGTCTCTGTTGCCCACTCACGCTAAGCTGTCTTCTACCAGCTGCCTTTGAAACACAGACACACCCTATTCATCTGGGTCTGGTTTTATACTGTGTGTTTCCTGTACTCGAAACAAGAAACCTTTTGCACAAGTAACCTAACTGATTAAAGAGGAGCTGTACCTATGACCTAAATGCCCTATTTTATAATTCTTTATGGGTTGTGCTCTGTGTTTGAATCTATTATCACTCTGTCAGTCATTCCTGTATCATCTGAACAAACTTCTCACACTACCAATTGGTTGAAAGGAGATTCAAGTAACTTCTAGGCCAAATCATGAAATGTCTACAGGCTTATACAACCACAGAAAGGAGATGACTTAAAATGTTACCTGGTACTTAACTAGATTTCCCTGTTATTTACATTCCAACTCAAATTGAATTCAGGTATGGGTTGGACTGTTAAAGGGCACTGAAAAAGGAAGATGATATCTTTTCATAGGCTACTGACTGGCTTGTTCAGTTGTCCTAAATTAATTTAAAAATTTGGCTGTCCATTGTTTGAGATGCCAAAGAAGAGCTGAGATATAGCTATGGGGCTGGCAGAGGTAACACAAGAGCTAGAAGACATACATGGCCTGAGGGTGAGATCTGTTCACAAATTCAGGTGTCAAGATTTAGGCACCTACAGACAGATATTTCCAAATGAAGTGTCTGGAATTCAGAATTTATTCTGTGGCTTGGGAACTCTCTGTTCTCATTCTGTGCAGCACAGAAATCTGGAGACTTTTTTAATCAAGTTCACCAATAGTGACTTGTTTCTTTCGATGTCACCAAAGATAAGCTGACAGGAATGCATAAGTACTACTTAAATTTAACAAGCAGCAAGGGAGGTTTTTTGCATTGACATGACAAAACGCCCAACAAAAACACTTTATGTCAAGTGCCTATCAGTTCTTCTTTGCATTTCAAAGGTAGGCAAATGCATCTGCATCTTTTCTGGAGTATATTCATCTTCACTAACATAAATAATAGTGAATGGATAATTTCATTGTGTCATTGTGATTGAAAGTGACATGAAATCTATGAAGCAGTAAATGTAAGTTAAGAACATCACGTATGTACACATTATTGAAATGTTTGGATATATGATGGGAGTTATAGCTACAAGTATCAGCATTAATTTGAGAGGGAGCAGAACTGAGTTTGCAGATGCAAAACCCTGGAATATGCATACATTTTACACTAGACCATTATGATCTAAAAAAAAGGCAGTCTTAGGAGACGACTTAGTAAGTTTTGCTCCTCAACCACCTAAGTACCATACTCTAGTCCAGAGTCAGGCTCCCTTATAATCTACTTGATAGCCTGGTAGTCAGGCCCTCTCTCAACATATGTGCTCCAGTCTCCTTTGAAGAAATTGTGCCTAGAACTCAGGTGTCCTGTGTTGTGGTAGATATTCAAACCTCTAGACTACTAATCACAAGGTGGAGTATTTAGACACCTAAATATGGATGAATGTGAGCTTTATATACCCAGATCCCCTGCACAGATGGGTTACAAAACTAATTCAATTAAAGAACCTCTAAGCTAGTTGTTGACAGTCAAAAGTTGTCGACAGGCCTAGGCAGTCATACAAAGGAGATGGTCTTGATTGCTGCTTAGAATCAAGTCAGGCAGGATCTCCTAGAACATCTAAAACAGACACCTATGCATGGACAGCTCATTCCCACTATAGCTGTCTCCTGTTATTTTCAGTGGAGATCTAGTCAGAGTCTGAATCTAGAGAGCTATTAGGCTGACCTAACATAGGTGTCTACAGCATAGGTGTCTACTTTAGGATGAGGTGAATAGCTCTTCAGACTCCATTGACAGCACTGAGTAGATCTCTATCAACTATGATGTAGTTTTAGACAGCTAGCTCATGTAGATACATTTACATGTAGACAGCTAAATGTAAGCATGTTAATCTGGAGCTCCTGCCTTCAATAATTTATATAAAATGTTTAAATCTATGACATGTTAATTTATTCTTTAGTGTTACAGCAAGAACAGAAAATGCTCAGATTATTCTCAGTAAAGTTAGGAAAATGTGTTTTTCTTCATATGGATACTATTTGAAATAGCATGTGGTATAAAGGAGATCACTAAATATAAAACTCAGGGGTGTTATGGAAAAAAAAGCTGGTGACTAATCTCATTGTTACGGTGCCAACTGCCACCCACTAATATTTATGAGGTGAAAAGAATAAACATCAGCCTAAATGTCTGTCCAGAACTCCGTTACCCAAATCTTTGTTTAGCTCTTTAAACATTCAATTAACTTTCAAGTCTTTTCCAAATTAAGATGTTACAGAAATGGTGAGATTTAGAGGTGAAAAATACTCACTCCCATCATGTCAAGGCTTTAAAGAGCTGTGCTCCTGCTCCATCCTCAGATAATAACAAACTGATTGCTTTTTCTCCCCTCAATTCAGAACTCCTTCGTACCCAGCTGTAACCAGCTCAAGCAGTGGCTAATGCTCAGATTCAGCTACATGAAAACAGCATTGATGCAAATCGCCACCTTCACCAGCCTCCCTCTGCCTAGCAGATTAAAAAAATGAAAAGACACGCAGTAGTAGTGTTACAGAGCTCCTAAACAACTAAAGCAATTGCCTGTAACAACTTATTGTGATCTCTCTGGAAGAAACGTACAAGAGTGAATAAGATCATCTCAGTTTTTCCTTGATAAGATGATCAAAGGTATCAAAGGCAGAATTATCATTAGAGATGCATAATCTGTATTCACTACTACAAGGAGCTCATCAGTCCTCAGTACAATTCAGCCTGTCAGTTACAATGATAAACTATACTCTTACCCAGGCAAAGATTAGAAATCACATGTTTTCTTGTTACAATTTTCTCAGTCTTTCCAAACCCAGAAAACTGACATCTAGGTATCAAGGATCCACTTCTGCTTGCAAAGGAAATAATCAAGATGTCCTACCCAACAGATACAGAATCATAGAATCATAGAATCAT
>NW_009221061.1:0-41689 GCF_000690835.1 Fulmarus glacialis | reverse complement strand
ATGATTCTATGATTCTATGATTCTACTCACTCACTCGGAGAAGCGTGTAAAGCTACAAAGATATGCATCAAATTGGAGGCAGGATAATGTAATCAGATCCAAGGGGAAAGGTATCAGGTTTTGTGTGGTAGATAAAGAGGAGATTATTTACAGTAATATAGTTGTATCCATACCTATCTACAAATGTTTGGTGAAGGAACAATGTAATAATCCTTCAGGCACATGGCATGAAATTGAGAGGGGGAAATGTAAGACACTGTCTGGAAGAACTTTGACTGAAATGCGGTAGTTCGCTAGGTGGAACAGGTTGTCTTATGCATGACAGCTAACTTGGCCTGGCATAAAGGTAATGCATGTGACACCCCCTCTAAGGGTACCAGAGATCCCACAGCAGCATCCATAATCCAGTAATCCCTGACTCAGCCAGGAGGTCCTCATATTGCTTAGTCCTCCTTTATCCCTGTCTGGTGCAGCAAAAGGTTTAAAGATAGAGTTAGGCATGAAATATTCTGGTGTTAACTGTTGGCTGTTACTAGAAATGATTGGATTTTTTTTTCCTCTGAGACCTTTTGCAGGGTTTTTAAGGATTAATAAATCCTTATTTAGTCAGGCAGTCCCAGTAGGGAATCAACAGAAATATTTGCATAATTTTTCCCATGTCAGTGCACTATGGCTCCGGAGTCTGTATTTTCTCCTTGCTTTTCAGCTGGTCTAAATTATCATTGTACTGTTGTAATAAATTATATTTAAGCACCTGCCACTTCCAGGTGTCCAGTATTTACTAGTTTTTCTTGTTGCCAGTGCCAAGAAAGAAAAAGGGATCATTTGCTAGTCCCTTTGAAGGCATGGAGTGAGAAAATGAAAAAACCCTATGTACTGTCTTATATGATCTCTAAAACTCAAGCATGGAAGAGAAGTCAATTATTTGTAGTGTGAAAAATAAGCTTCCACGTGGAGTTCTGTGATAAGGCAGAAGACATACTGGACAGAAAGAGAGAGAGCATGAGCCTCCATCCCCTCCATACAGCTATTGTGTTTGCCCTGCAATACTTGGAATCAAGTGGAAAGCCAGGCTGGAGTGGGAAAAAAATCACCTACCCATATCCTTTTTAAAGTGATGCTTTGTAGGAAATTGCTTTCTGTTTAATTTGGCTTATGCTAGCAATGCTGCACTTGGTGAGGCAGTGTGACTCCTATCATCTTCAGTGTGAGCAGGATCAGCCTACGCATTTCATTGTTGTCATGGAGTAGCTGGAGTACTAGTCCTTTATGGCTAGTCTTTATGCATGCATCTATTTACCCTCACAGCCAATGGAAACTTTACCTTGGTAAAGACTGTAGCTTTGCTTCTGAATATCTTGCTTGGAACACTAAAATAGAAATAAAATTAAAAATAATTTTGGCTGAATTTTGTTGCTGAATCAATAAAACAAGAAAGTAGCTATTATTGTTACACTTTCATAAACTGCAGCATTTTTATCATCTTAACTGCACTGAATTTCAGAAATATTATGAGTCTGTAGGGTGTAAGGTTATATTTAACAAAAAAATTCTTTGTGTATATAGTGTATTGTCTTGTGTTAAGATTTGGTGACTAGGATATAACCAAAATGATTGTTCAATTATGTCTTAAATTAGATCATTCAGTAGTGAGATAAACAAGCTGCCTGGCAGTATGGGTTTTGGTTGATGAGGAAATAAGTGAATACAAAAAAAGGCTTTAATCTTCAAGTACGTCTTTTTCCAGAGCCACAATGAAGGATTGATGTTATATTCTAGACTAATCAGTCACACTGATTTTGTGGACAAAGGTTAATGAACATACAAAAGAACCCAAACTATTCTCAGCATCAAGCAACAAAAACTCATTGTGAATTTAACTATCTGGAAAAAAAGAACGTTCATTTGTTTCTATATAATTTGCAACCATAGCTTTGCAACAACAAGGGCGTTAAATTGCTGGAAAGCTTTCTGGAATATTAAAAGCTGCAATTCTATACCCAGCAGATATCAGAGCGTTGTCATCCCAGCTCTTCCTCAGTGAATAAAAATCTCCCCTCGGCAGCACTTTTTTTTCTGTCTTGTATTAGCCTTTTACACTTAACTGAATTTCATGTACAGAGTGCAAAGTACTGGCCTCTGAAGGCAGTGGAAAAGCTCCCAAAAATTTCAGTGAAGTCTGAAGTAGCCTTGCAGAATAAATGTAAGACAATCTTCTTTCCAGGAGTTGTGACAGCTATATATACATCCCGTGTCCATCCTCCAACAAACACACAGTGCTGAAAGAACTTCAGGGAGTTTGAAAAGGCGAGTGATGGTGAGTTACAACACTGAGGAGTTACGGTTACCTGTCCCTAGGTGTTTCAGATCTGCTTTGGCCACATTCTGTCTTTGCTGCGTGCATTAAGCCGGGCTCTGCGTGTTCCAGGAGGGGCATACAAGGTAACTGGAATATCAAATATATACTCATCTGTAAAAATAAACCAGGTGTCTCTCTTCACTGGCACTTACTGGTGATCATCCTATACCTTACTTTGTTGTTGCTCTAAGCCTGCAGGAATGTTCCTCTGAGAAGGATGAAGGTGCGTATATCTGGATATTTATACATATCCAAGGATCAAACTCAAGGTAGTGTAGGAAAACATCCCCTATTACTACCTTACCTCAGCCCTGTAAAGAATGCAGAAAGGTGTAGGAGCAACAGGAGTGCCCTTTGGTCACCAGAGTTACAACATCGTTCACATTACCCCTCTGCATTGCCAGATGGCTATACCCCTAATAATGAAGCCAAAAACTGTGACCACCACTTTTTGGGTCATAGCAAGTTGTTTCAGGCATAGACCAATCCTTGATCCCAGTTTTCCAGTATTCTTAGCTAACACTTTTCAAACTCTGCAACAAAGATGTCATCTGTTCCATAGACAAAGGCCTATTTGTGTTGCTTTTCACTGAAAAAGAGATCCTGATGGGTTAATTCATCTGTGTGCAGGAACCAGCACAAGTATCAGCCTAAGTATGAATGAAGTCTTGCACTAAGGAATTTATAATTCTTGCCTGAGCCATTAATTTTTAAGCCTAGTTTCAGCCCAAACCAGTTTGAAATAGCTGCAGCACAATTGCCTCAGAATCCCTTTTTATACTGGAAGTATCACCTTTACCATAATCAAGTCGTTCCTTATGGTACCACTGTAACATCTTCAACACCTTTATCTGTGGTATTGGAGATATAATGCATCTTTTCTGTAAAATTTTGCTTTTGAGGCTGTGTTTCTGCAGTAGAAGGTAAATGCCATTAAAAGCATCTTCTGTGAGAATTCAAGGGGGATTTTTATAAGGAGGGAGACTATCCCCAAGACCCTTAAGCTGAGAATCTGCTGTAGCTGAGCACTGCTAAATACTAAGCAGATACTGGAAGGCAGTAGAAAGTCTTCCTCACACGCAGAAATTGGATGATGAATCCTTTTACTTGGAGAGATAAGCAAAGTCCATAGAGGCTAGAGGAACACCACACCTCCCAGTGACGGATGTGTCCTACCTGTTGAGTTTTCAGATCTTCAGCTCTAAGAAGAAAGAAAAAGATAGAGGAAAATACTCCTGATTATATCAACAACCTGATCAGTGATTTAAAGTTTTATGTACCCAGTGTAGAGCCTTGAGAGTTACTGCTGATGGTGTCTTTAGCATGTAACGGTTAGTGGTCCAGAGCAGCGATGGGTTTGTGAGGTGACTGCCCATCACATGAGAACTGTGCCAGACTGTGGCCTGTAGCTGCTGAGGCTGTTCAAGGATAAGCTGGTAAAGACTAAAAATACCCAGAATCATTTACTATTTTTAGATTTCTGAATTATAAGGATAATTTATTGAAATTATCAAATAGTATATAAACTCCACAATCAATTTAATACTAAAAGCTGTTGATTAACATTTTAGTTTGAACTCTTTTGCTTTAATGTTTATGGTTTTAAATTGTTGTATACCTCCACGATAATACATGATAGCACTCATATGATTGTATTAGATTGTTCTTTGGCTTTTATTCTATTGTAAAAATTGTGTTTCTCTCTGTTGTTGATATCTTCTTGTTAACCTTGAATTATCTTTCTATGAAAAAATATTTGGAGAAATATCTAAGATTTTTTTTATGGTAGTTTCAATGCTTATTTCAAAGTATGGTTGTCAAAGATTTTGATATGACAAGACACAAGAGGAACTTCAAACACAAAAGTAAAATAAATGCTTAACTGTTTCATGCTAGTAACAGTAGCAGCTTTAATGCCACAGAGCACCAGTGGGGCAGCAGAAGAATATTCAAACTTTTGCTACTCCATTGTATGATAAAATAAAACATAACATAAAGTCAAAATACGTTATATTGCGATGACGTGATATTAAAAAAAACAGTAGTGCAAAAGATGATACATGACATTATTTTAGGCATTTTTCCTGATCTCCTAATGAAAAAAGAAAAGATAGAAAACACATCTCTAAATGAAAATTACATCTTAAACGAAATTTTAAAATGCATTAAAGGAAAACTTGCTAAATGCTTTGGCTTTGACAAAAGTGTGGAAAACTCTTCCATTAGCAATTCTTGGACCAGTAGTTGCAATTGTAATGACTGTGCCCAGGAAAGGGCTCTGAATGCCTGCTTAACGCCTATTTGCTATTTCAATAAAGCTCCTTAAAACACCTTGGAGAGTAACCTCCAGATTCAAGGTCACTGTTTCGGTTGGTTCCCATGACTGGGGGGCGCAGTGCAACTCCCCTCTTTCATCTGAAGGGAGATGTAACAGAAAGTCGCCATCTTTCATTCCCAAGCAGGGGCAATTTCCCGCTCAGAGCAGAGGCAGAAGTGACTGGGAGAGGTTTCTTTCGCAAGGGTTTGGAGGTGTCTATGGGAATGCAGAAAAGCTCTCAGAAAGCAAAACTGCAACAGGGACAAAGCTTCTGGAATTCAGCTCTGGCTGAAAAAGGCTTGAAACTGAGAGTAGACATTGCCTTTCCTTGTGTTTCCCTGGGCTTACTAAGTGCTTTTTGAGGAAAGTGCACTGAATCAGAGGAACTACTGACTCCACTATCACTTTTCCTCCTAACATGAGGCAGCCCCTAATTTTTTGCTGACTTTTCAGATTAAAAAGTATCAATGTCTTTTATAGCTCAAATAAAAGATTATTTCCCTATAGGATCTCTCCTAATTGAGCACCTGTATACAAACAAAAGAGACCTGGATTTTGTTTTAGCCTTGTAAATAAGAAGCCTTGGATGTGGTCCAGCCATTCAGGGAGGGAGCCAAATAATTGACAGTCTGGTCACAGCTGGCAGCCACGCCAGTAGGGTTCCAAAATATGAGGGGAGGAGGGAGAGCAGGTATAAAAATACGTTTTTTACAGGATAGGTTCTCACTAAAATAACATACCTAGTTCTTCAGCTGTAAATCTTAGAACTCTGTGGCTAAGAGAAATAACTCTCTGTATAGTGCTAACTAATTTCTGCCTAATGCTGCCCTTCCAATAGAGCCATCTCAAAGTAAACCTTTTGTCTGTGACAAAGGTTGCTGATTTTTACCTTCACCCAGAGGTTTGAAGATGGCAGAAACTGATCCTTACCCGCTTAAATCTTGACTCACAGTAATGGCTATTTTGATAGAATACTTTATCAATGCATTCTTAACTCCGCACAGAATTTTAAAATTTAGAAAACTACTGACAAAGTAAACATTGAAATGATAATGCCCAAGAAGTGCACAGGACCTTTTAAAAGGGTGAATTGTGTTTCTCCAACAGGTGGTCTGATGAGCCTCATCTTTCTCTCCTCCCATTTTCTTGAATTTGTACACATCCTCGAGATACGCACTGTGCTCTCTGGCTAGTCAGAACGCTTCCTGAGTTGCATTAATGATATTTGTTTTGGCACTGAATAACCTTGAAAGGGTTATGAGAGGAGTATAAAAACATTCAGAAGCTTTTATCAGGTGTAGTTGCAGGTTTTATTTTAAAGTAAATGCTTAATATAGTTTCAGTTTCAAAGAGTCTTATCGGGTGCTGGTTTTATTCAGTATGTAACAGTAAAGTCTTGCAATGTCTAAACCTCTTTCAGATGTTCATAAATGGTCTTACAGAACCTTTTTGTGCTTTTTAAACAAATGTATCCATTCAAAAGATAAATGTATGAGATCTGCTGATATTCAGTGGAATGCTTCAGTCTGGCTTTGTTTTGTACATATAAAAGTTTGTGTGTCTGGCCTTTTTCCAAAGTTATTTTTGCTCCATCTGCTTGAGCCTAGATTATAATGTCCCCCACATGAATAGAGACCAAAAACCTTTACAGAGGTACACATCTACAAGTTTCACTATTACAAGAGGAGTTAGTCTGTTGAAAACTGGGTCCAGGGATAGTAAGCAAGCAACAAGCGTCATTTCAGGTACAGTATCTTCCTTTGGATTTCTCCTGCCTATTTTTATAGTAACATGAACACATTATGCTTTTTTAAAAATTTTCCCTTGTTTTTGATTAAGAGTCTCACCACGCTTTGGATGTATGTTAAACGATACGGCAAATCCACAAGATGGGATTTGGGGATTGAAATGAGGAGAGGAAAAAAGTTATTTAGGTTTCTTGCTGGCCTTGTAAAGACTTATTAACAGTACCCAGAGCTCTGTCAGATTCACAAGATAATGCAAAAAAAAGAGAGAACTGTGCTTTCTTTCTAATCTTTCTTTCTAGTCTAATAATTTAATATATTAGCTGTACAGGTTTTGATATTGAAATATCACTTTTCACATTAAATTTTAGGAAGAAGTCTGAAAGTGGACAGAAGTTGTTGGATTTCAGCTTAAATGAAAGATTTACCCTAAAATAAAGATCCATCCACAATGAAAAAAAAATTGTTTAGTCCTTGCAAATGTTGCAGAGACTAGTTATAGTATCAAAACCATAAAATAGAAAAACAGTGGGTGATGGAAAGGCCAGAATAGGGCTGTCAAATTTTAAATTTTAACATATGGACTGCTCACTCCCTGCTCTGGTTGCTAGTCATTCCCAGATGGTGTCTTTAGTGAGTGATGGTGAGGGGAAAGGAGCAGGTGGCAATGGCAATTTTTTTTGGTTTTTTTTTACATATATCAAATTAAAATTCTGTGTTCTGTATAAAAAAAGGAAGAGACAAAAGAGTACAGGAAGTATGGGAAAAGGTAATGCATAACTTGGAATCTGAGACTGAAATTAAGGAAATCCTATTGTTATGGGATGATGAGTCAGGATCAGAATTTGGATCCAGATCTGAGATCCCCCATAAGTGGTGGATAACAGCTTTCATGTAGGGCCTTGTTCAGCCCGTAGTACAGCATGCCCCAGCAACTGCAGGAAGAAGCTGCTCGCCAGAATTGAGTTAGTTTCTCCTTTGGTGCACAGTGCATCAGAGCTCTCAAACACATGCTTAAAGATGGGTTTGCATACATGTTTAAATGTGTTTGTTTAGATGGAAACCTTATGCCAAAGAGATGGGGCTTGCAGTTTTAGTGCTGAACATTTGAGTTTACGATGTCAGGGACGATACTGATCTCTTCAAGCCTAAGGATATTTTTTGCAAGAGGTTTCTTCTTATGAGAAACATCCTTTCACTTCTCTTTGTTAACTCTTTGTTGATGACTAATGCTGGAGTGTGTCATGTCCTAGTTAGGAGAGTGATTACACCTCCAGGTGCTGACTCCAGCCTTTCAGTTAGAGTGAGCCCAATTGCTCCTTCACATCTGGCAGTAAGAGCTGCTACTCCACAGTACTGTCTCTGTTGTTCCTCATGTTTGTGTCCAGGTGTGTCGCTAGTTTGCAGGGTTTTTCCAGAATATAAGTAACATTTCTTTATGTGATGTAATAAACCTAAAACTTGTCCTTATTTCCTTATCATTTTCAGTAATGTCCTAGCTGTTTTTCTCAGTCTTTTTATCCTAGCTGATTGAGAACCTGATCTTATATTTAAAAAAGAAAAAAGGGAGAAAACTACCTGTGTGTCTCTATTACAGACATAGCTTCTTAGTATGTAAACCCTAGTAAATGTATGAACCTGATCAGTACTCCTTTTGTTATTGTCAGAAATCCTGGATGCCATGTCTGCCTTTAATCTTCCAGCTTTGAGTAAAACCTCTCACCTAAATCACAGCTCAGGAGAACAGTAAGGTGTTAAGAAGTAGCTCATAAAGGAAAGGGTTAAATTTCTACTAAACAATCATAGCACTTAAAATGTTCTTTTTTTGCTAGTCTGGACAAGACTCAATGGCACAATTAAAAATGTTGAAATGAACCTCAGAGCTTTGTAAAAACCAGCATTGCATAATATATCTCATGATCATTCTAAATCACTGCCATGCAGTGGGTAAAAGCTCTATCTTTTTTGAATCCAAGGCAACTTAAAGGGAGTATTGATTTTTCCTTTACTGAGAAATGGGAATCACATATTAGGAACGAAAGCTGCAGACACAATATAATGACCTTTCTCCTTGGCTTCTCTTTTCTAACACAAACAGAATCATTTTCATTGCTAGAGTGGATATTAAACAGTAAATCTTGTAGCAATGTATTTGCAAGTGTCTATGCTTGTTTTATCCAATTAGCATACTTATCACAAGAGCAAAAAAAATGAGTAGATACAGCTTTTAATTTCTGGAGATATCAGTTCCATCCACAAAAACATTGAAAAGTCTCCAGCTGGAGGTCTATTCCATCTGTCTCAGTACTGGAGGGAGGAGGGGTGCTTTCTCCCTGCAATTTTAATGCTGACGTGTGATTTAGAGTAAACGGGTAATTTCACTGAGGGCAGAGGACCTTGGCTGACCTCTATTTTATTCTATGCATGTTTTTGTAGCACAGCCCCACATATACTTATCTATTAAACGCTGTTTCAGGTCACAGACATGTCAGTATTCTATTTACTGCTTTAATTATATAGAACTTAAAACAAACTTATCAATACCTGACACATTACCTTAGGGGGAAATATCCTAACCATGAAACAGCATGAAAGCTATACTAAACCTACCTCAAACAAAAGCTTAAGTTCCCAACAAAGCCATTAAGGGCAGATTTTGTTTTTACACCTGCTGTGTTTCCACCTAATCACCTTTTGTGTGAGTGTCTGAAACAATGGGTTGAAGCTGCACGTGCTTCCAAGTTTTTGATGTTTAGTTCCTTTCCCCCTGATTTAAACTAACTGCAATTTCCCCCCTGGTTATCACTTCTTTTCAGTTAAAGCTGCTCCTGAGTCAGCAATGTGTGCGTGCGTGCATGCGTGTGAAATGACATCCTTGACCTGCTTTCTCTGCTGCTGGGGAAAAATACGGTGGAATTCTCATGGTGGAATATTTGAAATGCAACTCAATGCAGCCATCCACTTAGTCCAGCTGCAAGTCAGAGTTGTGGCACAGCACCAAGAGAAGGAAAAATAGATGCATAAAACCTGGAAGCATCGCAACTCATTGTGCACTTTACTTCTGTGTTGTTTCTACATTTGTAAGCAAGCTCATGTTTTTGAAAGTCCAGGAGTTGCCTGGCAATGCACTCTGGTGGTAAAAAACACAGTGGTTGGCAATTTGAATTAATTTGAACAGACGATTTTAAATTCCTTGTTGGCATCTTCAGTGCTTCAGACAGCATCCCTCTTCTGTAAGAGGGATAAATACACAGGGACAGCCAATGTCTGGTAACTTTGAACAAGGAATTTCATTAGAATAGAAAAAAAGGTATTCGTTGTAAGCAATTTTGTTATTCTTTGTTGCTCTTCACTGTCCTGAAGAGCTTGTGACTATGATCTTGGCTCCCTACTACAAATCTGGTCATTGGGCAGAACAGAGGAGCAGTCAGTTCTGAGCAACTTGCTCTTCTGGATTATCAAATCTTGACCATGCAGGCTCCTGCTCAGGCCAAGAAGAGTTTTCACCCCTCTGAAGACTCTGATCTTTTACCAGGTACTCCTTAGGTTGTTTAGCAATCCAAGTGAGCTGAGGACCACCTGGGAAGTGTCTTAGCATCAACTAAGTCTTGACACTCTGCTACATGCATTGATGTTTTCTGTTGTTAGAAATCTTTTTCTTGGTTGGTTTTATTAGTTCTGTGCATCACGCGTTCAGATGAGGTGATTTATAAGAAATCGGAGATCAGAAAACTGCAGAATTCCTGGACAGTCAGGGGGTTATTTAAGGCGCAAGTACATCCCAGTTGCAGGTGGTATTGCTTTGGTATATCTAGCAATAGAGAAGATGGATTCACTGATGACTTACATGTAACATTGACACGTCACATGAGCTCCAGTTCATCACCATTTGGGGTATGCAGATTTCTATTAACCTATGTTACTTTTCTAGCTTATTCCATTATATATATCATAAGTTTGATGTGACATGCCCAAAGTATAATATTTCTAAAGTTTGTAATTTGCACAAACTGTAACCCCTAATCTGTCTAAAGTATTATATCAGGAAAGATGCTTTCATTCCTTCATGATTGGGTGTCTGGATCCAGTAAAAAAAAAACCATGTAGATATCTAAAGAATATACACAATAAACAGTAAAATATTACTAAATAAGTATGTTTTGCTTCTCTGTACATTTTCTTCAAGGGCCTAGCATATAATAGACCAGAAGGTTCATGATTCTTGATTGGCTTCTCAGTGATGTTATTTGTTTTCATATATTGAAACAGCTGCATGTTTGGAAAAAACATAGTAGATTAGAAATGGGAATGTGGTCACTAAGCTTTTTAGATTATTTCATCTGTATTGTGTGACTGGGCTTGCTAACTCTTGCTCCAAAATTGCCTTACTCTGTTTTCCTTTCCCAAACAAGTGTGTTTTGGTGGTTTCATTACCCAGTCCATAGATATCTGAGATTTTTTGAGAAGGAATGCTGGGAAAAGGTGTTCAGTAGCCTAAGACAGCCACTCAGCAAGTGAAGTCTAAGGTAGCAATAAAAGCAGATTGTAGAGTCTAAGGCTGAGAAAGTCATGGAAAGAACAACCTGAGTATGCCTAATGGGATCCAGAGAAAATTTGATTATTCTATCAACTGGGAGAAGAATTAGGAAGGTTACCTTTATCAACAAAAGTATTTAGGAAAAGTTTTAGGAAAATCTCCCCAAGAATGGAGCCTAAAAGAAAAAGGAAAAGAAGTGTGGGGAGGGGAAACATAGGTTCAGATCACAAAGATTTTAAGAAAAAGCTCCCATGGGACAGAAGTAGCATGTTGAACGTGGGAGGTTATGGGAGAACTTGCAAAAGCATCTCTAGCTAGGGGGTTGGAGCGTGAGCCAAGCTGCAGGGGGTTGGCCGATTGGAGCCAGTAAAGAGAATGAAAGAGCCTTGGGGCCAGATCAACAGGGAAGGAACGGAGCTGCTGCTGCTTGATTACCTGGGCCTACAGCACAGACTCTCAAGAGGGAATTCCCCTTTGGCTTCAAGGGGAGTATAACATTACCGTGTGATCTTGGAGGGACAGGCATGCCATTTGTATTGGAGAGGCCAATCCACCTACTAGCAGAACATACTGCTAAAGTTGGATAAATTCAGATTCATTTTAATTGCAAATTCAGCCATGGGTTTTTCGGGGTTTTGTTGGGGGTTTTTTGTCTGCCATCTGATGATTATCACTTCTGAGTCTTAAGAATCGCATTAGTTACAAATGTAATTTGTCTCTAATGATCTATTTGTGTATTTCAGTGCCTTTTAATCCTGTTACCAGTAGATTGTATCGGTTAATACAGAATGGTAAGTATAAATGAGGATGGAAACTACTGTTACAGTAATCAAGATGAAAATTACAAAGAGTGCCAACATATTTCACAGCACAAGTTGAATGGCTGAGGTCAGGAAGAACTTGCCCTCTGTCCCTATACAGTCCACAATTAGAGAGTATGTCTTTTGGGGTTTGTATCTTCATCCTAAATGTCTTGTGTATACTGTTGGTAGAAGAGCAAAACTTGGTATTATTCTTTGATCTTCCTCAGCATGGTAGTCCCTGTGCTCCTTTGGTACCTGATTATTTGAACAGCTAACATTAGAAATAGTCACCTTCTATAGATACTTTGCAGGACAAAACACTGGGCTTTTATTTAATCTCTGTTGTTCTTGTTCCATCAGGACATCCATCACTTGTTAGACCTCCCAGGAGCAAGCTCAGCACCGCATCCATCAGTTATATTTCCTGGTTTAGTATTTTCTGTCAATACAACACAATAATATCAAGGTATATTATAGGCAGTTTTACATTGCAGAGCTAACTAATATAATTCAAGATAATGAGCTCCCATTAACTGTTTGGAAAACCAAGTCTGCCTGAAGCACAGGGCATATTAGAACTTCTAAGACATACAGCTTTTGTCTGACAAGGGGCAGATAGGAGTAAGACATACATTTTTTAGAAAGTGCAGAGCCCTTGGAATGATATAAAAGGTAGCTTTCTGCTATTTTTGGATAAGCAATGAAATAGCCCTTAGTCTGCCATTACTGGATGCTTTTGAAGATTGTACTTACATTGCCATTAACAGCATAAGATGTGGGAGTGATGGATAATTTGTTGTGGTTAAAGCTAAGTGTGGTTATGCTTACAGTAATCAAGTGAATGTCACCCATTTTGAGAAAAAGCATAACACAGGGTTTTTTAATTAAGGTACGAGGATGACTGTTTGTACTTGTCTTACTTTTAATAGCAGAACATGAGATACCAGTGGATAATTTGTTACTGTTGTTAAAATTGACAACATTTACCTTAAAGGAATATTGTACACAATCCACCTTAACTTATTTCATTGTGAATACTTCCTAAGCTGCATGACATAGTGTGTTTGTTTTTCTCTCAATGTGAGCACTTGTGAGGCCACACAGATGGGTGACACAGGAGATTCAGCAGAAGTCACGACAAGACAAAAATTCTCTGTGAACTCATGATGAAAGATCACATCTGCTTCCAGGGGTTGAATCGAGGTTGCACAGGCAATCCTGGTTTTTCTATTTTTTCTAACTTTTAAGTCTCTGGCATAGCAATTGCAATAGTAATCCCTTTATGTACTTTTAAATGTCATTTCTTACAGTTTTCAGACCTGAAAAAAGTGAACACAAAAACTTTTTTTTTTGGACTGTACTGATCTCCACACCTGTCATCAACACGGCAGAGACTTTTAGACTCATCACTCACAGTGCTACTACTTGAACCATCAAACTGTATTTTACACAGAAGGTGTTTTGAGACTTAGCAATTCAGTTCCAGAGAATGTGCTCTGCAGGTCCTTCCTGCTCTGTCTGTCTTCCCTTTTGCTGCAGTTTTCCCTCTTTTATAGCTCTTGTTTCTGTCCTGTCCCTCTTTCACTTGCCTTATCATTATCTTTGCTCTTCTTCCAGTCCTGTCCCTTCTCTCTTGTTTGCACTTGTGCCCCCATCCCTGGTGCCCGTTGGCTGTCCTCGATCCCCTGAGAGACTGAAGCTTGCCTAAGGGAGGTGGAATCTTTGCAGAATCTGCAAAAATCACCAAAGGTAGTGCATTATCCTCCCTTAAATCTCTCACTCAGATCTGCCTGCTTTGACATGCCTACGAAACACTTGGTGGCAGTTGGGTGCTGTGTCTGCAGTGAGCGTCGTTCATCCGTTGTTCAGAAACATCTCACTGTTCCCTGTCGCTCCTTCACTTCATTATATCTGCTTATTGCCTCTTGTCATTAAGTTAATTACGAACTCTCTTGGGCACAAAAAGTCTCTTTGTTGTGTAGTGCCTGGCAGGAGCAGCACTGTAGCAACATGGATGATGATAGTATTTTAAAATGCATGCCACCATCACAAACATGTAATCCTAAAAGCCCAGGGATGAGAAACTCAGAAATGGAGCTCTGGAGCAGGTTATTACCTGTCATACTACACCTCATCACTTTCTGAAAACCACATTCCCTAAAGTATTCACCAAAATCATCTTTCAATCTAGTCCTTCAATACCTTCAAGGGGACAGAGGGCAGGAAGTCATCCTGAATCACTCCCATAGTTGTTTAAGCATGTAAAAATTCGCCTTCTCCCTGTCGTCTTACATGTAGTCCTTAAGCATCCATAGAAACACCGAGTATAAAAAACTGGGTTGCTCAGATGGTTTTGTTTCTTTTGTGATTGCAAAATGTAATCGATGAAAACTAGCTTTTCAGATGCAGTGGGAGCATCTCTAGATAAGTCTCAGCCTTATTTAAATTTGTCTTTTTTTTTTCCCTGATAACCATATTAATAATAAATAGATTTGAAATTTCATTTTCTATTTTCATCAAAACAAATTAAGAAGGGCTGGCTTCCACAATCATTATTTTAAATACTATAAAATAATTGCATTTTTTAACTTTCTGTGGTCACTTTCCGTTGTTCTATGTATTTTACTTGTTACTCTGTCTTGAACTCCCTGAGGGCCAATTATATTCTGGTAAAGCTGGATAACCAATATTGTGAATAGTAGCTTTTTTACTCTTGGGATTTAATGCTATTCCTGTATTGAGCATGCACATATGCACACACAGAGAATCACTCACTGTATTTCATGTTTTATTTTCATTGTATTAATTACATTCAAAAGCATGCTGCTGATCAGATTGCTGTAATTTTTTATGGCTATAGGTTTTGGAATCTCTACATGCAGTGACTTAGATGACTTAAAATACATTTGATACTTAACTTGTGACAAAACAGCAAATGCAGAGAATTAGGCTTTTATTTAGTGTTGCAATTAATAAAAATTTGGGTTCTTTTACAGCAGAGTTAAGTCATACAGCATTAACACCTAGAGAAAAGTTATATATGTATCTGAAGTTCTAGGTATCTGTTGTAGCTAGGTATTATGCCACTTACGGTTTATGTAAAAGAGCACATCTTTCCCAGATTCTTCACTCCCGTATATGCTGTAATTTCTATAGTGGACAAAGGGGATGGAGCTGCAGGGGAAAGGTGAGATCCATTTACAAGGCAGGATTTTATGAGTGTAATTAAAACTTCTTTTGCATTTGAAAAAGCAACTGAATTTTTCTGGAATTATGCTCCATCCCAAAACTTGCATCCACCTTAGACATGGCAGGTTTGCAGCGTGGTCCAAGCTTAAGGCAATATACCACTCATTTCCCCTTTTCTTGAAAGGGGGTGTGTGTCTGTGTGTGAGGGGGTTGCTTCCTTTCTGAAAACAGGTTGCTAAAGTCAGTAACATTCAGATAGGCCCTCACCTGTCCAGACATAACTGGGTTGTGAAAATAATGAAAAAATTGTATCCAGCAGTTCTGCACAAATGTGTAAGCATCAAGAAATACAGTTTTCCAGCTTTTAAAGTCTACTTTATTTGTGGAACAGACTACTCTGGGAACAGAAATGACATTTTTTTAAAGTGTGACTTCATGTGTCCTTTCTTTCCCATCATTCAGAACACTGAATCCAACATAAAAGGAGAAAAGAACATAATCTAACAAAAACCCATAGGCCCAGATCTCCAAAACTACCCCTTTCCCCACGCTCTTGCTGCTGTGCTCTGGCTTTGCCCGGCGTTGTGCTGTACGGAGGCACTTCCGCCAGCAGCGATCCTGGGATCTGCCAGCTCGCCCTCCGAGAACAAATCCCGGACAGCGCAGGCAGTGAACCAGTGACATCTGCCAGTTCAGTGCGGTTTCTCTCCCTTTTTTTAATCGCTGTGACATGTTCAGAAGCACTGTGTGCCAAAGCATGTATTGCATAGAGCAATTTTTCCCAGTTCCATATGTCTTGGCACATCTCCATCAAGAAATGAACACCTCTTGCACCGCAGCTGGATGGTTTGAATGTGGACAGGTTTGAACAGCATTTGAAGCTGGAACTTCTCGTGGAAAGTTCAATGCTTCCAATCCATGCAGAAAGCACTTTCTCCTTTCTCTGATGACCTAGATGTCAGTAGTTTGTGTCATATCAGAGCATTTTATACCACAGCATTAAGAATACAAATTTGCATTTTTTTTTAAGTATTATTCAGGTCTAAAGGGTCACTAGTGCGTATGTCCACAGAAGGTTAGATTAAAAAAAATAAAAACTTGGAGGAAGATTACTGCTTTTACTTCATCGGTCTGTTTTTGTTCTCAGTTTTTTAAGAAACGAAAAAGGGGATTTAGATTTGTGGCCAAGTATGTGGGTTCCAGGGCTTTAAAAATTTTGATTCCTTTCTGTCTGGTGATGAGCAAAATTCTAACTCCTGGTGCCTAGGTAGTCATTTCTACACCCTTTGCTGCCAGGCGCGTCCATGAACCTTTAAATCTGCTTGTGAGCATACTCAATTTAATAGAAATATAAATATTTTCACACAGTCATCACTTGCTAAAAATGTGGTGTGAATGGGTGAAAAGAAAAAAAAAAAGCCTACAACTCCCATAAAAACTGAGCAAAACACAGTTATGAACCTGTGAGGACAGAAGACTCGACTGGTAGCCAGCAGGTTTACAAATAGACGCCTCTTTTGTTTGCTCTGCTATAACATCCACTTTGTGTTTATTCTTTGTAAATAGTCTATTGAAGGAGTGAGTGATTGGCAGGAATATTTGCAGAAATAGCTATTTTTAAAAAAATAATGCAAAATATTTGCCGGTAGCAAATTTTAGACTTGGAGTTTTGACCGCTTATAAGCAGAGCTGGATTCTTGAAGTTGTTTTCATCCAGCCAGGGAACAGATGCTCACTCCTACTTCAGAGATGTTTTTCATTACTTTGAGGATGTGATAGTCAAAGAGCACTCACGGATTTGATAGTCTGAGAATTGTCCTTGCCTAGAAACACCCTGCCAGTGGCAAAGGAACTTCAGTGACTTTTATCTCCCTCTTCCATCTTCAAGCAATGTATAGCACCCAACAGGAAAAATATAGCTGGATGTCTAGATCAGTCTCTACCTATATACTCAAAAATAGCCTCTGCTGCATTTTGAACTCATGTGAAGAGCCTGAATAGCTGAATTATCTGCAGAATTGATGCAGGAAATTTTTAAATAATATATCAAAAAATCTGACATAGACTCAAGAAATGTGCTAAGTTGTTCTGACATTTTTTTACATAGCTCTTAAGATTAGTTAACATTTATAGTCTTATACTTAAGAATGAAATCATTAAATATCTTTTTAAAGCTTCTTTCCTGAGACCTTGCAAGCCGTGTTTCAGAGACTTTCCACATCTGAGTTATATAATCCCTGTAAATAGGGGATTTAAAAAGGAAAAGCTGACAGACCTTTATCTATACGTAGCACCAATAGTTTCCATGGTAAGATAATGTTTTCCTCTTTCACTTTTTTCCCCCTGTTGTTATCCCTAATTTCAGTCTGTTTGTTTGTTTGTTTCCAGCCACTATTTTTGTTAATTTTTTTCCATTTGCTCCAGTCTCAGGCTTAACATTTTCCATTGCCATGGCTCTGCAGGCGTCAGATGGTCCCTCAAAGATCCAAAGACTCTGGAGATACCACATGTAACATTACACTCAGACAGCAATGCAGCTTTTTCACCGTATGTAGCAATAAAATATGGTTGTATGGAATTACACAGAAGAGAGATGGAAAATGCTTGGTGAATGTTCCTAAGAGCACTGGCCCATGGAGAACGGTACAGCTGGGCGACAATGGGAGAAACAGCTGCAGGAAATCTGCAGGAACACACTGGGCTGAAGACCTATCCCAAGGCAAAAAAAAAAAAACAACAAACAACTATAAGAAAGATAAGGCAGTAGGAAGGGAAAAGTATCACTTCTGTTGCTTTTTAGCCTTTGGGAATTGCTAACTTGCTGTTACTGCAGCCTCCCATAGCTTTTCTATCAGCTCTGAGAAGCAGTGTTAAGATATACAGAAGTGACTTAGGATGGGACAGGCTATTTGTATGAATTCCCAGATCCTGAGCAGCTTCATGCAGCCCAGCTGCAAGATGGCTGTGGCTCTTTGTCTCACAGTCCTTTCGTTTTCCCTAGCACAAGCAGCAGCACAACATCAGATGTGCCAGCAGGCAGCCAGCTTAAGGCTGGCAAATATCTTTCAATTACTAAGGGTAAGCTGCCTGTTGCATGCCAAAAATTGTAACAATATGACAAGAAAAGAGGAAAGGTGTACTATAAAAAATAATCACAGAAATATAAAAAACCTGTTTTCTAGTGGAGCATTTCAGGCTGAATAGTACAATGCAATATTGCTTTGGGTTTTAATCTATTTTTTCCAGTCCTGAAGTTAGCAAACAACATTTACAGATATGAAATGAAAACCCTGAGACTTAAGCTAGCACAATGTTAGTTGGGATTTATGTTCTTCAAGCCTGTCCTGAGGTGGTCTGTGTCCAAGCTTTCTATTAACCAAATAGCCAAAGTTCACAGGAGTCTCAGTATTCTGAAAATTCATTTTGGTCCATCTTTGGCCCTACTCGATTTTATTTCTATTTTCAGATGAGCACAATAAGTCTGTACAGCTGATAGAGTCAGGCTACATTTATTATCAGTCTCAGTTATCAGTTCACAGCAGGGATAGCTCAGTGGTTACTGACTGAAACATAAGCCTTGCGTATGGGTTTTATTTTTCCTTTTTTTCTCTCTAGCTCAAAGGAAAATCAAACTGTGCCTCTTTCTAGCTCATTCTCCCTAGGCTAGTTGCAGGCTTTACTGTGCTTCTGCCTGCCAAAGGTGATGATGGAAGTTAAAGGTGGCATCTCTCATGGTAAATGTTGATCCCATGCCCGTTCAAAAACTTTGTGGGATTTCTGCGAGGGTATGGGTAATTAGCCTCTGTCTTGATTAAGTACTTATTTAGGTTTAAAAGTGCTGCCTATCAAAATCCCCTTTTCTCAAATCATAGTGTTACAATGAGCTATACTACCCTTTTTATTCCCAGACCTACGCTACTCTCAGATACTGAACAGCTGGTATATTTTCTCTCTGAAATGGGTGAAGTGTTTTCTTCATTTACAAAATTGTAAAAGCCTTTGGACCGCTAGGGTGAAATGGGATGTACAAGTACAGCACACTAAAAATAACAAAGGAGAGAGAGCACCTTTTATCTTCTTTTTAAACCCAAGTCTTCCTTGTGTGCTCTGAACCTGCAAGTGCTATTGATTGGGAGATCAAGGTGCTGAGTCCGCCTGTGATTAAGCACTTTGTATTTACTGGTATCCCACCAGCTAATCAATTCTCCCTACCCTCCATATTCATTCCTATTGCCCATTAGGGCTATTACACTTCACAAGCTCATGTCATCATTTAAATAATAGCCAGTCCTGTCTGTGGACTGTCCTAAGTGTGTGATGACTTTGGTAACCAGAAAGCACCACCGTAGCACAGAAGAAAAATCCAATAGTTTTCCCTAATAATTTAGGTTCTTAAAATTAGAAATGCTAAAAGATTAGTTCACAATTCCATTCTTGAAGAGTTCTCCTAAATTATTGCCTAATACACCTGTATAGAAAGTACATATACACGCTGGAGTCAGTCTCTGGTTTTGTCCCAAAGACGGATTTCTCTTATTTATCAATAGCTATCCTCGCTTCAAGAGAAAATAGATGCGGCTGCACTACAACTCAATTTCAAAACAGGTGATACTGAGGGAGTTGTAACTTGCAGGGTACCTGTAGGGTTTATTCCAGTATGAGACCCGGTGTCTGTGCTTTTCAAAGCAGGGCTCCCTGCTCCTAGAGTACCTGGCAGCTGGCCAATTCAGATACTCAGAAGTATCTGAGAAAAACTAACCTCTGAGCTTACTTGCTCTTTGCTCGTTTAGGGCTTGAACAGGATGCCGGGCATGGATTGTTCATTTATGAGTGACCTTCTGATGGGGCTAAGGTGTACTGCTAACAAAGTCTACAGAGTTCAAAGGTGTTGCTGAATAGACCTCGACACTTTTACTGAGCCCAGTAACCATCAGTATTGAAATTGCTGAGATGTGGACAAAGAGATGGCTTCAAGAAAAGGCCATGCAGAAGAAAGGTGAGTGGCTTATTCATTGGTAAATATGGGTAGTTGCCATAAGAGCAACCGTGAATCTGCTTCCTCCTCTACCTGTGCTGGAGCCTGGGAAAAGTGGGTATCCTTCTGCTACTGTAGGTCAGGGCATGCAGGGCTACTTCAGTTAGAGAGGGAGGGAGGAGAAATTCCCAGCAAGGCAGCAAGCCTACCTGTTCTAGGTTAATTTATTTTATTCTTGGCCTCAGGACAACAATTTTTGCTATTCTGGTGAAAAGCCTTGAACTGGATACAGAGGTTTGGTTCCTTCTATCTAGCAGTCTCTCACTGTTGAAGCCAGTCAGAGTTGAGGTATGCAGCTGAGCTCTAACCAGCATTGAAGCTCAAGGCAGCAAAGGGTGGCAACTTGGCAGAAAAGCAAACACTAATTCAACAATTCTAGATCTGAAATTAATAGCAACTTAGCTAGATGATGCCTTGTGCTTAGTTGAATGGGCAGATCAGTGAGATGAGAGGTGGTGAAGCTCTGTGATAGCTTTGTTGTAGTGCTTTTTACACAGTTTCTTTTGAGGACGTTAAAAAATTGCATAGTGCAGTGATTTGGTGAACCGAACTTTAATAACACAGGATATAAGATTGGATATTTATTTTTCCTGGGTTTGGTGTGTGGGACAGGCACAAACTCTTCTGAAATTTTACAATGCAGTTCTAGGCTTTGACCTCAATCTTTGTTTCTGACACCACCTAGTAGAAGAATTACAGCATAAGTTCAGAGGAAAATGAGGGAGTGGGGCATTTCGTGGCATCTGTTTCACCTAAGTATTTCACATACCCATTTTGGCCACCATTCTAGCATATGACTGATCACATGTGGAGTGCCTGTTAAGGTAGAAGCTACTAGATATATTTTTCAGTTTATGCATGCTTTGTGCATAAAATACTGCTAGTGCCCTTCGCAATGATGTTCAAAACAAGTACTTACCATTTGTTCTGCTCTGTCACACATGGTTTCTATAATCTGTTCAAAATGAATCTCTTCCTTTCTAGTGCATCCCTAATGTCTGAGTATTTCCAAGTCAAAGTCCAAATATTCTTCAAACATAAGTCAAGTGTCATTCACATAAAGAGTTGCTTGTGGCCTTTTGGGATATTTAAGTACTAGCCTGAAATAGATATATTTGTCTTTTAACATATAGAAATAAAATACAAGTAGCATAGCTTTTCTTTTTCTCTTTATGGAACTGAATTTATTAAGCACTTGACCATGAACCACATGTATGTGTAGGTTGCAGGTGTTTACCCTTGGACATTTAATTTTGATGCAATGCCTAAGAAAACATGTGGTCAGCCAGCTCCCCCTAGAAAAGGGTGTGGTGAATGAATTATTTCCTCCAAGGACTAAAAAAATGTATGCTCCTGAAATGGACCTCAGAGCAGCCAGTAAAAACTGGATGAACACTCCTCTGTGCAAAAAGTCTTTCTTGTAGCCAAGTCATGCTCTCTATTGAAATATAGGTAGCAGATGGCTCTGGAAATAAGCATATTGGGCAGAATGCCACAGGGCATTATGAAGATCTTCAGCCCACAAAAAGGACTCACATGAATTGCTTTTCCTTACTCAGGCCATATAAACTGAAGTGTATAGGATGAGACATGAGGAAACTGAGCTGAAAATTGTGGGACCATCAGATAAATAGAAAGTACTGTCTTCAGGAAAACAGGTGGTCATCCAGTTGATTCAGTGTCATACTTCAAAGAAACGTTGAAACAACTCCTTAAAATGCTTTATTGTATTTAAGTACATTGTCAAAAAGCAAAATGATTGATTAAAGCCTGATTTTTTTTTTTTTTTTTTTTTAGCAAGTGCCTTATTGTATAATGAGGAAGCACTTATAAAGTATAATGTGATAATAATTTGGGTATGTTAACTTGTTGGTGAGCTTCAACTTACCACTAGAATCAAGCCAGAAAATCTTAGAATCAGCTTTGAGTTCAGGTGCGTCAGGTCAGACTTGATTTGACCCACCAGCTTGACCAACTGTTTGCTGTATAGATCAACCTAGATAGCCTAATTGACTTAGACCACGTGGTCCTCCATTTGCAGTCTCCTTTTTTCATGACATTTATTTATTTCACTGGGATTTCACTTTACCTTTTAAAAATTCTGTGATGTTGTCTTCATTAAAACTGTAAAAAACCTGCTGAAGATCTGACTGAGGAGAGCTCTTGTGTCATTCTCTTGTTAGCAGATAGTTGAAGAAAATGGTTCTGGTGTCTTCTAAATTGTGCAGGGAACAGATCCCACCTTTATGCCTTCCAGCGTCCAAGTCGTATATTAGTTCCTATTCACATCTACATGTAGTTAAGCTTGTCTGGCAGCATTTTAATTTCTTTTTTTTTCCCAATAACTTCTGAGAAATTGCTGCAGGTCTTACACCCTGTACTACAGCTTAGGCAAAGATCTATTTTACGACTTCGCAGTTTTATTCTTTTTCAGTCAGAATTAATAATGGTGTTCAGTGACCCAGACAGCAAGAATAAAGAAGAAAGAAAAAAGAAAAAAAAAAAAAAAAAAAAAAAGACATAAAAAATAAAAAAAAAAAAAAAAAAAAAAAAAAAAAAAAAAAAAAAAAAAGGTAAATACTGTAAGAAGCAAGATATCGAATTCAGAAAGAAACCATGTGCTCATATGGTAGTGACTGCTTCTCTCTCAACTCTGGTGTGACCAAGTGTACTGTGGAAAACTCTGGACTTCTACTGAGCAGTATTTTCTCAGAACAAGCTCTTTCACTCAGTCCTATGACAATAGATTGAAAGTGCCTAAAATAAAATCTTCAAGAAGACGTAATCTGATTATTTTTTTGATGATATACAAAATCTGCAAGCTTTTAGCTAAAAACTTGAAGTTCTGCCTAACTTCAAAAAAATGTGTTCAGATATCTTCAAACTATTTAGGGATTGTTTAAAACCTACATCTTAATTAAGGTATTTATGCTTTGGAAGAGCATATGGTCTTAACAACTAATGTCTGACACATTGGAATGATGAGACGGGGGGAAATTACATGAAAACACAATTGAAATTCTCGTGTGTTTGTTGCCTGAAGCCAAGGAGCAGAACAGGAATAGACAGTCACGTTGCAGAGTAGAGAACTCCAGTGTCTGCAGCTTAGTATAGAAATATCAAAGGTTTCGCAATTAAACCCAGGCATTTTTCTGAAGTTAGCATCATACGTGAGGAACTGTTGAGGGGAAAAAACAACCTCATCCTAAAGAAGGGCCTCCAAATAGCAGGGAAAACTATACAAAGCAAGCTCTGAAACTATGATCATTAATGTAAAATAATCAGACTCAAGTTGAAAGAAAAGGACGGAAAGCTGAGAGAAAATGTAGGGGGGGCATAGCACTACGAAAGTGTTGCAAAAAGGAAAAAAAGGGGGAGACGCACACGACAGAGAGAAAAATGCATACATATGGGTTTCCCTGTGAGAAACAACATCATTTTCTCTCTTAATACTGTAGCTAAGTCAGGAGAATACTTGAGAAAGTATCTCTTGTAGAAAAAGTTCATAAAAGTTGACACAGAAATGTCATTTGTTGCTGGGCAGCAGAGTAACTCAGACTATGGATTTATTTGATAACAAAACAATACAGTTTGAGGGAGGGCCCCGTCTAGCATTCCACCTGATTGAAAAGATATGCCAAAGAAATAAACACCTAAAAATGAAGCTGATCCACCCTGTTGGAGTCCCCCAAGTACAGAATTACATTGATTCTAGTGGAGACTCTGAAAAGGACTGGCAGGCATGCAGAGAAGAGGGAGAAGAGAGGAAGGATCACCAACTGCACAGGAAGGGCACAATGTAATCAAGCTTTATCTGACATATTAGATGCAGCTACAAACATCTCAGCAAAATAGCTTTCCTGGTATAAATATTTACCTGTAGAAGCGCTGTGACCTTTCCTTCAAAACACAAAGTCTCTAACATGGGGGGTGTGCATTTTATATGCAGTACCCTCCACTCATCACCCTGCCTAAAGGCACAGTCTGGGTGCCGGGGTATTACGGTAATGCTGATGTTAAATAAGGGTCAAATTTCCTTCAAATGCTTTGTCTGCAATATCCTTTTGCTGGGAATAAACAGAAAGCACTATGCAAGAACAAATTTGACCAAGTCAGATTCAAGAGCTGCTGCTTTAAGAACTCTAAAAAAATATAGTGCTTGAGCAGCATAGATCACTTGGTCAACCTCCTCCTGACTAGGTCCCCTCCCACAGTCTTGCTGTCAGTCCTTGCAATCTGTACTGCTCTTCCCATGGTGTAATATTCAGGATTTCTCAAGGTGCTGGTTCTAAGAACTCTAATATTTTTAATTCAGATGTTTCAGAATATTGTTTTACTCTACACTACACAACTTGTCTGTATTGTAAGGCTGGCTCTTCTTAGGATTAAGAGAGCTTACTAGGACTGAGGGTGCAATTACAGCAGAGAAAAGGTACTTGGGTTAGTTGTAAACTGGCTCGTGCACCAAAATCTGGTGGGAATCTACAGTCTGACACTTGTGTAATACAGTCTTGTAGCTGGGAATATGGGTGCTTCTGTTATGGACGTCGTTCTGTTTGGTATGTGTCAGACAGTAGGATAATATGTGTGAAACTGTTTCATGAGGATAACTTTGTACTGGGAAAACACCTAGATCAGAAGTTTCTCATGCAGATATCCATTTCATATGTATTAAATTGAAAACTCTAAAACCTGAAGCCTCCAAAGGCAGCTAGATGTGGTGACTGTTAGGTTTAGGAATGAAGTCAAGCTGAGAAACTTGTGCATGGAAATGTAACTTGTATCCCCCTCGAAGGAGAGTAGAGCCTTCTGCCACAGCCACTTCAGGGGGTTGCGCTGGTGGAGGCAGCTCTGGCCCTGCCGGGAGGGAGTACCAAAGGTGATCATTACCAAGTGATCCTGTCCATCCCTCCTTTCTGACCCCCACTGCCTATGGCATGTCTGCACTGGTCCCCTGTCATTTTCTTCTTCCAAAGAGGCTGAGGAGTTTTGATTCTTCCACATCTTCATTTCTGGTAAATAGTCGGAGTGGGAGCCTAATTCAGTTTCTTAGATTTACCATGTAGAGAGATCTGCTATATCTCCCCACCCACTCCACAGGGAATCGAGGAAGCCTAGCCACTGTAACTGAAGGTTAGCCAAGGTCCAATTTCACTGCAGAGTTACCAGCCACAAGTATCCCATACTCTGAGTGACAGCTCCAAAAATGTGAAAGTGGCTAAAATTTCCTAAGATTCTTGTAAAAGATATTTGTCATCTGCTGCCTGTTTCTGGTGAATCGCCTCAGTGAACAGGTTTGGTTCAAAATTCAACCATAAATATTCATGCAAAAATAGCATATTTTTCTTTTCCACTTGGAGAGGACACTTCCTGTTTTTTCTCTGAAGTTGTAGAGAGGTCTTCTTCTAGACTTTTCTGTAGAGGATTAGTAGCTTCTTTACCCATAGTCCTTTTCCATACTCTTTGGCATTCTCCTCTATTTTTATCAGTTGCTCACAGTCATGTGATCCAGCTTTTTCCATTATTTCCTTCCATCTCCTGCATGTTATGACTGTAGAGGAATAAACAATGTGGGGAAAGCTTTACCAATATAGGTGTAGATCACTAGTATCTGCACCTATGCTGTCCATGAAGGCCGTTCTAAAATTGTGTAGGAGGCCGCTCTATTATATCTGAAATTTTTGAGCTCATGTAAGCAGGAAATTTAAAATTAAAAACTGACAAATTAAAGTAAATAGAACTGACTTAATTGTAACTTAGGGAAGTATTCCACCCAAACCCTCCAAATATGGCAGAAATCCTTGAATATGCCGTTAGATAGATTTCTGTTCTTCCATTGCTTTCTCAGGTTCCCGTTGCCACTATTTTCCTCCTGCCTCTTGTATATTTAATACCCTTTGTGGTTTAAAAGTTGCTTTTACAAATATTTGCAGCCTTTGATGTTTTGTACTTGACAGATTAATAACCTCAAACTGTTTAGTGGCCTCCTATCTCTTTAAAAGATCTCATCAGATGAAATTTAATACACACTATATGCTATAGGCTTGAGAATGTAGAAAAGTAAGCACCATGGGGCGAACTGGTTTGCATTAATTCTCTTCGAATTCAGGAACCAGATAGTTAAACTATTTTTTCTATTTTCTTTTTTTTTTCTCTTTTTTTTTTTCCCCTTCCTACCCAAAGAAACCAGGTTGAGTGCAGGGAATTCTGTGCTTTCACTGGATGTTGCAAGACAGGCTCTTGTCACACCTCTGTTTCTCCATGTGGACATCACCGTAGGACTCAGTTTGGGATGTAATTAGCCAGTTGGGAATTCACAAGGAGATATATCCATTAGTGTGATGCTCTGAGCTCTGCTGTACCCATCTTCAGTTGGGACCATGTTCAGTGCTGAAATTGGAAAAGTCCATGAATATTCTGATATAGTCAGAGATCCTGCCAAGTGGTTGCCATCAAAAGGCATGCTGACCTCAGTATGCTAGTTTAGGCATAAAATACAAGCTCTTAGGCAAGTTCTGGAGGTATCACAGTGAGAAGGGTATTATGCCAGTTGGAGTATGTGGTAGAGTGCAGCACTTTGGTCTGACATACCTGGGCTAGTGCTGACCGAGCTGGCTCTGAAGTCACAGAGTGCTGCCTGGGCTATTCACTCTCTGACATATAAGTTTACACTTTGAAAAGACAAGGAGGAAGTGAGAGGGCAGAAGTCCCCTAGCTAAGGACAGACAGCAGAAGGCATTTTGATTCAGACAGGTCTGACTCCGGAGGCTTTTGGAGGTGCAGAGGCTGCAGCATGCATCTGGAAACTTGTACGCAGTGCATTTCCACATGCTAATACACACAGACGAGTCCTTTTGCTCAGTGGGGACAGATCAGATTGCAGTCAGTGTTCCTTAGAGGTAAAAGGAATATAGCATACATTAACCTAGGCAGAACGAACGGCTGTAGCTCTGCTTCCTCTTCAGCAATATGACAGCAACAAAAGATTTTTGTTCTATAGTAAGCAAGCAGAACACAACTTCTGCGAAGTCAGGCAAATTCTTCTCATTGCTTGCGAGTAGGAGGCAATCCATGCAGGGAATATACCTCTGTTTATGCTGTTGTTTTCAAACATACAAAAACAAAGCACAAACAAGGTATTAAGGCAAGGCCCAGCCCAGACAGCAATGGCAGCAATCACAGCACTTCAGAGAGCTTCATTTTCTGTCATCTACTACCAGTTTATAGACTTTTCCTTTGAAAAGCTAATATCACATTGTGTTATGTGAAAATAAGAACAATACTGGTGATTAAAATAATCTTTGACTTCAGTGGGTGCTGCTTGAAGCCTCACCTGGTGCTCAGTGTCAGTTCTGGGACTAGTTCAGTCTGGAAGACAAAAGGTTTAAGAAAGATATGAAGACAGTCCTCAAATATGTAAAAAGGTCGCTGCACACTGGGAAAGGACAAAAAATAATGGGTTTAAGTTGCAACAGAGAGGCTAATAAAGTGACTGCTGGGGGGGCTGTGGGATCGTCACTGCCGCGGGTGCCCGCGAGCAGCATCAGCAGATGTCCTCCAGCAGCGGTGAAGCAAAACAACTGCTCCTCAGAATGGGAGTGGGGACCTCCCAAAGACCCCTTCCTACTCTTTGCTTCAATTTCACTTGGTAGGCATGAAGCACAGAGCCTGAATTCCTTTGCAAACTTTCTTTGAAGTATGTACACATGTAAGAATCTTATTATTCATAGATGGTGGTGAAGAGTGAGGAAAAATAATGGAGTTTTCCTTGAGATGTCAGTTCTAAACCAAGTGTTAAATTGTATAATGAAACTTTATTTAGGACAGCACTTAAGCAATATTTTCTTTTATAATGCTAATGGTATTAAAATGTTTTATTTTGGTTTTAGTTCAAAATATCACTCTGAAAGTTCAAGAGTCCCTAGACAGTTCCTCTGCTGTGATTGGATATGGTATTCAACTTAGTGCATAAACTCCATTCGCTATATTATGAGAGAATATATACCCCAGAATCTTTACCTCTACCAAACCTCTTGCATACTCCAGTGTTTGACATGTAATTAGGTTTTTACAATGGCAGTATACATTATATAGAATTAGCTTGTTGCTCTGAGCATGAACCGTGATTCTATATATTTTTCTCTCTCATTGTTTTGCTATAACACAGCTAAAGCTGTTAAATCAGTCTTATGGTACCAGTGCTAAGGATGGTGCTAGAGATGAAGGAAGCAAGGGCAAGGATACATCCGCATGGCAGGGTAGTTAGGGGCATCTCTAAGCTCAGGATGGCTGCATCCCTGCTGGAGCAGGGACAGCCCAAGCAGGAGCCTTGCTCAGACAACGAGTTTCTCAGAGGAGTGGAGCCAGACAGTTTTCTCTGATAAAAGCCAGACTGCAAGCCACCAGGTCGGCCACATAGCTGGCTGTGGACAGTAGCCATATTGTAAGCGTGAGTCCTGAGCTAGCATAACAATACAGACATAGTCCATGCTTTTCACTATTTAGGAAGATTTCTGTGCCTGCTAAACATCTGTCACTATCCATTTTCTGAGTTAGCATTAAATATTGCTGTAAAATAATTCAGTTTAGACAGTATTCTAAAAGATCAACTTTTAACAAAACACAGAGGGGTTTATATTAAAAGACAGAGCAAAGGCCTTTAAACGGTATAGGTAGAGGTTTGGGATAGCAAAAGCATATTATTTTGTGCCAGAAGGTCAGCTGTGTGGTTGCTAGTTTGGAGCAAGAGATCAGTACAGTATCCAATTTAGGAAACACAGATCTATGGCATTATGATTGGCTTTGTGTCCTGAAAATGTTTTGTAACTTGTAAAAGAAAGACTCTGTTTAGGAAAATATCTGATTTGGGAAGATATAGAAAAAAATTCCGCTGTTATCATGAGTTTATACACATGAATCAAGTTAAACATATACTTAAGTTTTTTTCTCAGTCAGGACTCCCGGCCTTTTCATTTCTGTAAAGTAATGTAAAGATGTAAAGGTGAAAAAAAAAAAAAAGAATAAGTACTCCAAAAAAGCATCTGTTATCATTTATACCAATTAATGATGTACTCCAATTAGGTTCATTAAGCCCTGATATAACTGAAGTCAAGGTAGCATTACACTGGGGTGAATTTGGCTTAATTGACCTAGACAAAAAGCTTCTGAGTTTGTGATTCATAATTAGCATCTGACTGCATAAACATCTTCCCTTTTCCCAAGGACTAGTAAGTATTTTGATCCCATTTATGGCCTCTTATTTTGTAGACTTTCTTTATTACTATTGTTCAATAAGGCATAATACTTACTCATTTCATTTTATGCATTTGTATATATTTATGGGAGATTTTTTTATGGGTTTATTCCACATTGCATGGAATCTCCCATATATGTGCTTTGTCATGTTGTGCATGAAGTGCATCTTCATTATCCATTCTAAGAGCGTAGCAAGAAAGTACCAAGACACTAGGATGGGAGAAGGGAAGAAAGGGAGAGCAGAAATGGTTACATTTCAGGAGTGTGTGCAGAGTTAATGAGACTCCAGTGAACCATGTTTCTTAAGAATAAGAAAACTTACGTTGCAAGAACATGTTTTCTTTTCTTAGATCACAAATTAAAAGACTTAGTTCAGTCTAAATTCAAACTAAGCAGTATTGTTATGCCCTTTGTGTTGATGGACTGCATACAAATCATGCAATTCAAGACTTCTGTTCAGGTCTTGTGGATATTTTTTTTCTTACTATTTAATGGACTGCTAATTTCTCATTTATCATTCAGTTAGTTGCTTCACGTGCCTTGTCTAGATGTGACTTCTGCGAAATTGTGCTCAGATTCCCCCAAACTGGGGATCGATAGCCCATAACTTGCCCAGGTTTCCCTGTTACGGCCTCTTCGAGAGCTTTGAATCTTTGCCTAGGATTTGTGGATCTCAAATAGCCTGACTGCTCTGAGCAGGCTGCAAAGATGTCACAACTCTGGATGTGTCCACAGCACTTGTGCAGACCACCAGAGAAGCACGTACACGGAAAGTTTAGGATGTATTGGCCTTACAGCACACGTGCTGAAATGGTGGTCTGTGCATGTACTCAGAATCTCCTGGGCTCTAGAAGCTTTTGACTTAATTGAACATGTGCTATAGGCCTGACTTTTCTCAGAAACAGGTTATCTGTATTTCATGTGTACAATTGTTCTGAGGTATCCCAGATGCATCAATTTCCCTGCGTTTGCATTATCTGGACAGAAATCCTGGACAGAAATATGGGAATCCTGCCTTTAATATGAGCAGCACTACGGAAAGAGGAAATGACTATGACACTATATTAACATGCAGTATATTTACACTAAATTGGCTGTTGTAATCTTGGTTGAATTCTTTATTCTTGTACTGGCTGGCCATTATGCGTGATAATGTTATTTTCATTCTGAGGTTATATGAGATTGCTTTTTTTTCCCCCCCTTTGTTTCATGCCTTTTCCCCACTTCCCAGCTGTGAGATGTGTTGCAGTTTGATTGTCAGGCCAGTCCCAGCTTTCCACCCCTCTAAAGTAAGAGATTATTGAACCTACGTCCCCTTTTCGCCTTCTAGGTGCCAGGCTGCTGGTGCTATGCAAGGTGAAAGACAGCATAAATAGGAAATATAATTTGTACTTCCCTATTAATACTGTATCTCTGCTATCATTTGTCACCTCCTTTGTTACTGTAAGTGCTGTGCAGAATCTCATTAGTGGTCATGCTTTCTGGTTTCTGTTCTCTGTTTTAAATCTGTTTCTCATTTCCTGGCTGTTAGTTTTTGCTTGAGGGTTGTTTTAATTTATGGTATTGTCATTCTGATTCCTATTTGTGGTGTGAGATGATGGTCTGTGTGCATTTCTAAGACTTCTTGTAGCTTTCCACATTCATGTAATTCTTTCTTTCAAGGACTCCCAAGTTCATGTTATTTTGCATAATGTCATTGTTGTCTGGATAAAAATTATTGCACATTTAAGCAACAGTAGAGACGATTATCATCTGATTTAGAATATTTTGAGGTTTGCGTTGTAGATGGAATTTTTTGACACTGGGTTTTTCCATGCCAACAAATGAGCAATTAAACAGCTGCACAGACGTTTTTGAGGGTCTTTCAAGAACATTTCATTGCAATCTACAGAACAGTGCTTTTGCAGTGAGAGATCAGAACATTTAGGTCCAGCTGGGACAAAGGAAATCAATGGCTGGTGCGTGCTCTTCTGTATGGTGTCAAGAAATATAGTGTTTGCCATAAGGTAAGAGAAATTATTTTGAGAAATTGGCCCATACCTTCTTTTTGTCTCTTGGAATTATAACTGAGTAGCAGCCATCTTCCATTTAAAAAGGAGAACTGTATTTGAGGGCTGCCGATCTCTAACATTAAAGAAATCATAAATTCCTCTTCCCAAGCACAGAAGCGTCTTGAAGTCATGAGGTCTAATGAAACATTGGGAGGGAGAAGAAGTATTCCTTATTTGGCTTCCCTGCCTTTGGGACTTATATTCACGTGATCATATTTTATTCCATATGCACGTGGGATGAATGTATACTCCAGTTTAATGATGTGAATACACAATTTCAAAAGCTCTGGATGTAAGAAAGGGTCCAATATTTTTAAGATTTCAGTAATTTGGTGATGCTGACATCTCTGGTATTTTTTTTTTTCTTTTCTTCATGGGTTTAAGAAAATTGTGTTTCTGTCCTGATTTTAAAGAGTGCAGTTGATGAACTTAGTATTTTCTAGCACATGTCCGCTTATCTTGGCTTTTTTCTTAGACAACAAAAAAGCTTTCAGGATGTACATCCCAGATGTATTTCCAAAGAAGAGCATCTCAAATCAGCCACTTCAGGTGACAATTTTAACAGCAATACAGGTGGAATCTAAAACTTGTCTCATGAGTAGCCTGAAGGGATGTAGATTGGTACTAGAAGTACTCTTTTAAGATTGATGTCCAAAATCATGAAACAATGTACATATTTAAGTAAGGTTAATATGACTTTAGCTTTGATGATGTTCATAAACGTTCAGACGAGGTAATGCTAGGTTTGATGAGTGCTTCTGAACATCGGGCTATTTTTACTTGGGCCTTAACTTTAAGCACTCTTGCTGAGAAATATGACTTCATTTGATCGATCCAGGAAGGAGATAGTTCTTCAGGTGTTGATGTGGCCTGGTGAGCATGAATAAGAGAATCTTGCATTGCTTTTGAAAGTGATAAAACCATCATTTTAGTTTTTATATACTTATTAAATATTTCCTCCACGTTGATGTTCTTTCCTACTTTTCCTAATTTTTTCTCAGGCCCAATATCTTCCAAGTTAAAGAACTAATTCACTGCTTATCCGCTTTGTTCTGATCTTCTGTTCCTTTCACTTGAGTCTAAAATCTGAATAAATATTTTGCTTCTTTATCCTGCCTGAGCCCAGCGGAGGGCCAGGGGGAACACAGGAGGTGTATGCTATTCCCTCCTTGTTTCCTGGTGGAAACTTGAGCCTGGCAGTCAGAAGTTACCAATGGGGAAGCAGAAGGGCTATAGCTCAATTCTCTTCATAGTATTTGACAGAAAAATACATGTGTGATTGAGATGTGTTCCTATTCAGTGTGGTCTTCGCCATCCCAGAGCACCTATTTTGGAGAATCCCCACTGCAGGCTTAGAGTGTTGCAGGACAAGTGCAGATGAATTCTCCAGGGAGATGAATTGTGGAGATTTAGCAGGCAGTTTTTCAGAGGCTAATGGCTTGTCCAAAATCTGGTGAAATTTTATGAAGAAGGCAAAGACATACCATTCCCCCAGTACCTTCTAAACCCATGCTCCAAAACTTGGGGCTGTCAGAGCCACCAAAGAAAAAGCTGCCAGAAATTTTAATATGAGGAAAATAAAATTGTGTAACCACTAAGGGGGTTTTTGTGTGTGGTCTTCTGTTTGGGTTTTTTCCCTGGAGTTTGCTCCCCTATCTTTTCCACAAAACAAACAAATAAATAAAAATCTTAAGACAGAATGCCAACATGGGAAGTATCATCCTAATTGCTTAAAGATTGATCATTGTAAACAACTGGAAAACAGCTTATGTAATGAGCAGTGTCTGATTTCCTTGGTAATGGCGGAAGAAACTGTTTAGTGTATAACTATATATTTACCTATTTTACTCCATCTGATGAAGATGCTGGGTGAAATCGTGGTTTCCCTGATATCAGTGGAAGCTTGATATCAAGGCAGAGTTCCATTCTCTATTAAGTTACTACTTCATACTAAATGTTGGTTATAGAAACTGATGTGACTAATTAAAAACTCTACTCAGTATCAGAGGTATCTAAGGAGACAGTCACAGCTGAACAGTGAACACTAACAACTAGTGTCAACTTGTTAGAAACAAAAATCTAAGTATTTTAGATGAAACAAGCCTAGGCTGTGTTGACAGATCATTGTAGCTAGGCAGCTCCTCAAACAAAACCAGACAAGTTCAATTTTGTTAACAAAGGATTTTACACCAAAGAAATGTGCAAAACATTGAGAGCTGAGCCTTCTTTTAATTTCAGTGGTTGCTGACTTTGGGTATCTCACATACTCAGGCCAATGCAATCCAATTGAGTAATCCTTTATCTGCACTAATCAATAGTTTCATAAATAAGGATGAGATAGAGCAATTTTTGAAATTATGAAACCTATGAGAATACAGGTGCAAAGGCATGAACTTCTTTAATTAGAAAGGGGAAAAAAAAGGGACTCCATTGCTGACACTCTCTCTTCTGACTTGCACAGCTAAGAAAATTTGCTGCATGAGATGGCAAGCCATAGTGAAAGCTACTAATCAGGAATCCTGGAAACCCTCAATGCTGGAGTCATCTGTGGAGTCACTTGGACAGTCTGACAGCAGGAGCTCAGGCACAGAAAGGGCAGATTTATTCTGAAGTCACGAAAGGGTTCTCAGGGAATAACAGAGTTACTGACCAAAGAAAATATTCAGTTCACATATGCTCTTCAGAGGGTTGTTTCTCTTCCTGGCTGGAAATGTTTTATTGCAGGTATCTGGCAATTCTTCTGTAATGACGGTGATACGGTGCTGAAGAAAAAAAAAAAAATTAAAGGGATGACAGACTAAAAAACTTGAGCAGGACTGTGAGTTAAAAAGCAGTTAGAAGGGAAGAAATAATCCCAAGAAAGTTGATTTTCAAAGTCCATTAAAAATTCTGATATTAAACTGGCGGCACGAGAATTCAGATTCATTTCTGCTGTGGATAGTCTCAAAGAACAGAGTCTGACCTCTTCTTTTATTATTATTATTATTTTTGGAACTACTGAGCATTTGCTTCTCCTGCTGACTTTAAATAGAAGCCTTGGGGACTCCATGCTGCTAAGAATGAGGCCTGTGATCATTAGCTGAAGGACCTGATCATAAAAGAGATTCTTATCTGAGCTTTAGGGCCTCTTTGCATGGGGCTTTTCTTGGAAGGGAAAGAAAATAGATGAGAAAAGAGACAGTCCAGATGCTAAATTTTTACTACTTCATAAGTCTCTGACTAGACCTGATGGTTTCCGTGACCATCTTTCTAATCACTTCTTTCCAGCCTTTCTCATCTTCTCCACATGAGACACGTTCTGTATCTCACTCTTTTTGTTGTCTTCCTCACTTCCCTGTCTTTCTTACCACTGTCTTTTCCCATGCATTTCACTTACCATCTCTCTGATAAGTATTCTACTGCTTCCCTATCCCTTTCTGCCCCTCTGCCAAGAATAAAAGCAGGGGAAAATGCCTAACAAAACCCCACATCCCCGGGAACTACAATTATATTTGCCATTGGACTGCTAACCGTTCTGGACATGGGGATGGGGGGAATCCAGCCTTGTACCTATCCTGTTAACGTGGATTGGAGGCCTGCTGGAGAGGTGCATCTACTGCTAGATGTTTATGTGCTGCCTAGCGCAAAGGGAGTCACATACAGGGTTGGTTGTTCATTAGGTGCTGTCACAACAACCATAATTAATACCATGATGAATCAGTTGACCATAATTTTTTGGCTTCTGTAGCTTGCAAAGATGAGCGCATTCAAAATTCACAAAATGAATTATTAAATTGGTCTGTGATTACTTTGAATTTGTAATTTCTTTCTAAGACATGAAGATTTAAATAATCCATTTAGTCGTTGTTACATATTAATTCACTGTTTGGTTAGACTCTAGGTAGGCTACCATGTTAAGGTCATTTTAACTACTGTTTTCATTAACGATTATTATATCTGCTCCTGAAATGTATGCAAATGAAGGTTAGTATGAATTTGTCAGAATTATCTTAACTTCATTCCATTTGTCAGGCATAGCGGGTTTGTATCAAGTTCATTGTTTTGGGAAAGCTTTTCTGCACTTGTCTCTTTAATTTCATTTTGCATGCAGGGCTGGTGGTTTCTGCATTATAGCCCATGCTTCCCATGGGGGTTTTGTTTGCTCGCAAAATTGCCTCAGATGATAACACCACACTTCAAGGCCTGCATGTGTATTCCTTTGTGTCATTGTGTACTACCCATGCATGTACCCTAAATTACTACGTCCCTTTAAGAAAATAGTATTATTTATTATGACAATAAATAGTCTAAAATTCACCGTGTAAGTTAAGGGGCAGCAAATGTTCTCTCTCCAGAGAATGCCAGTCTGCACAGAAAGCAGAGCTGATATAGAAGTAAGCAAGTCTCAATGGATTTTTTGTATTCCTTTTTACATAAATACATGATAAAGAGAAACGTTAATTAGGGCCACAGAGTTTTTCCTTGTAGCTAGATAAAAAAACTAGAAATCATTAAATTTGATCTTGTGTTTTATTGTACACATGGAAATTTGTAGCTGGCTTACTGATCAATAGGCTATAGGAAGGCTGGTGATAGCAGAGTGACTCTTGGCCTGTGATGTTAGTTTGTGTGCTTCCTCCACCTCTTCCTCACCGCTGGGTTCACGGAATAGAAGAAAAACATTGGATTTTACCCCGGTTAGAGTGTTCCAGGTACTTTTCCCCCTCCTTCCCTCTCTCCATCACCTGATGAAGAATGGTGAGTTAACACTAAGGCAAAGAGGTCATTATGGTGGCAGAAATGTCAATACACCTGACTTCTTGATGACAGACCTCAAATGCTGTATCTTTCTTTCAGGCTTTTACAACCAGTAACTTCACTGATGTTACTCCTAATTTGTTTATACAGATATAAGTTAAATCAGAATGATAAATTCCTCCATATGCTTGTCACGCAATGTTGGGAAAGAGAAGTAAAAAACAATCCATAAGCTTTTGATAGAATAAAAGAATGGGGGATGGCAGTTTGAAGAAAGCCAGCAAAGCAGCAGGGAAAGCAGCAGTGAAAGCAAGCAAGCACACCTCTGTTGTTTGGGGATTTCATTCATTTCCTGGTCTGCCTTGCAATGGAGGATTTCTGCTGCCTGGGCAGGCACTGTACCTGAGTGCAGCAAGGGAAGAGGGGGCCTTCCCTCCATCTGCAGTCTCTTCAGGGATCCAGAACCTATCAGAAGTCTTCTGGTACACTCCAGAAACAAACCTGGAATTTTTTTCCTACAAGATTATTTAAAAATTCTACTGCATGGCTTGACAAATTTTGACATAAATTATGTAGCAAGTGACTTACAGCTGTTGTTACTGAAATTAAGAGACCCAAACCAGCTTCTTCATTTTGCTTTAAGATATCAAAGTTTTAAAACAATCAATGTTTTATGAGTTCATAATGGACCGGGTCAAAAAATCTTTATGCGCTCAACAAATTCAAAGTGCTTCTGCTGTAGTCTTCCATTAAGGTTGTATTTTCCTACTGCTTTCACCTTCGCAGTGTCACAAATTTAGAAAGTATTTTCCAGGAGTAGGAACTATTTCCTTCTGAAGTGAAATATGTTTGAAAACTATATCATCCAATCTGAAAATATTCATATAAGAAACTCCATTTTGAAACAAATTAGAAGTCAATATCTCTTGTTCAATTTGAAGTCTTGAAAAGTCTTATTAGCGATACTATAAGTAGTCTCATAGAGACTCACTTTCAATCTCATAGAGTGCCAGACTGAAGCCTGGTGGGTTTTTTTGTTTTGGTTACTTTTTTATCAGTAAAGGGTGTAGACTGCTTCATCTAAAAAATGAAGCAAATAGCAGGTGTACACTGTTGCCTCTTTCTTGACTGGAAAACTTCAACAGTTCACACACACATTTTGGCTTGACTGATAATGTGTCTAAATGAACAGTTTAAAAAATCTGAAGAACGGGTATTGAGCTTTTAGTGAAATGCAGTGATATTTAGTTATCTGCCTCTGAAAAGTCTTCTTCTCATAGTTCTACTATGGTTTGAATGACAGATTTTTTTTTTTCCTAGAAGGAAAGGCAACAACACAAATACAAACACTGTGTAAAAAGCTTCCCTAACAAAATTGTTGCCAGTTAATGTCTTTCCAACAATCCCATTTCCAAGCTTCCTACAGGCTAAAAGGAGAAAAAAAATGGGTCTTGAAACACAGACAAATGTTAGCAAATGGAGGTGTTCCAGTGCAAAACCAGGATTAATTTCACCTAACTTTAGGCAAGTAGAAATGATTCTAACCCATTAGTTTGTGTGTGCTCTCGCTATAGCGAATGAAGAAAAGCATCTCCTGGACAATTCATCACACCACCTTGAGCTACATCTGCATGGGCAAGCAGTGCAAGAGCAGCTTGTCCTGAGGACCCAGCACAAACATGATGCCATTTAGTATGGGGAAGAGGTTTTGGACTAGCCTGAGTCTAGCCAAGAACCCGTTTGCAGTTGAGTGCATTACAGTTTCCAGTTGTGTTTCATCAGGTTGCACTGTCCATGGCTGCTCCACAAGGTCAACCAAAGGGTGCTCAACAGGAGCAGCTTCTCAAGGGCCTTCCTGACATTGCGCTAACGTGGGGTAAATTCCCCCCGCAACAGGTACTTTTCTGTTTCCATTTTAAAACATTCCTGGGAGCGTATCTTAAACTTGATGTCTAAGGTTTAGATAGTTAAAATTAGGTGTAAAATGATCTCTGAAGTATGGAAGACATTCTCAAACATCATTGATTCTGAAGAAGTTCATCTTCTCTGCAAACACGTCTCGAATCTAAGGAGCAGACAATGCTTCAGAAATAGCCATTTGTCCCTCTCTCAATTTCAGAACAAAGGGGGGAAAAGAAATTACTCTGCCAGTAAAATAAACATTCATAAAATAAAACATTCATCATCAGGTTCTGCAGGTACATGTAATTTGTGACTCAGATTTTTAAAAATTATCCTGTAGGCTACTGTGTTTCATGAAGGACTCTTCACCGTAGGGGTTATTGAACATTGTTTTCCCCATAGCCGATCCCTCTTACTAAGGAAGTTCCAGTGGGAATGTCTTCCCACTTGTGCAAAATACTTCCCATCCATAATAGTGCTGTTTCTTTACACCTGTTAGTGATTGTGTGACAGCCTTGTGGTATTTACAGTTGTTTGTGTAAGGAAGCTACACATTGAGCATATGCTTCAAGTATTTTGTTAATGTAATGTAGAAGCAGAAGATGAGAGCCATCTCCTTCGCAATCACCTGTGCCTCTGCAGAACTCCAGGAAGGGTTTTCTGGGCAAGCATAGCAGTCCATAAGATAGCTCCAAAAGCATGAGTCAGTGATAGTTTATTATAGACATGCTCCTGTACTGCAATGCATAGAACTGTTTAGGCTCTTGTGCTATGGATGGTGTTGTATTCTCTTACACTGTCTCTGTTTCTTTAATTCTCATCATGGCTATCGATGGAGTTAGGGGATATTTACAACTTTAAAAGTCTATAACTTTACATTTGGAAATAAGCATGTGAAGGACTGCCAAATGAATAGCAAAGGGTTGAATCCAGCAGCAAAATCCTCTGCCCAAAATGTTGACCGAGCCTTGCAACAAGCTGCAAAGTTTGGTTCTGTCCTAGGGCGCAGGGACCAGAGGCAGAGGGGAGGAACAGAGCATCTGATTCTCACGGAATACAAAATTCCTGGAAGAAGCCTTGGGGAAGTTTTCATCTTCTCTGAGTTTAAAAATAAGTAAATACAATACAATAACTGGTGAACAAGACTCAGCGTTCAAAGTTCAGCTCTCACTGTGTATACCCACTGTGTATACCCGCAGTTTTCAGAATAGTGGAGGATTTAATTTTTCTTCTTTTGGTGCAATAAATAGCAAGGTTATTTTGATTTTATAATTCTCGTTGCGGCTTTTTGATTTTATTGTATTTCCCCATTGAATCTGAGACATAAAAATGATTTTTTCTAAAAATTATCAAGATGAATTTTCAGTCTTACCAACTGGTGAGCTGAGATATTTATGCTAAAGGTTTCTCTTTGTCACCTTTCTCCTCTAAGAAATCCTAGTCTGAATGGCAGAAAAGCTCTGCAATGTGTTTTGTACAGAACACAGGTTTTATTTCACCTTCTTCATTCTCTTTAATTTTTTCCTTTCTTCTTTTCTCTTCTTCCCAGTGCTACAAAAAATTTTAATGCATTCGAAACAGAAAAGCTTCTCAAGCCAAGAAGTACACTTAATGCAAAAAGCAAAACAAAATAGCGAAGAAAAACATTCTAAAAATGACCCTACCCAGTGCTGCTCAGTAGACAGGAAGTTTAGAGAGCGAAGGCACATTTTAAGCATTTAGAGTAAATTTAAGATCCTAATCCCTGAACTATAAAACCTCTGTATTTGTTGAAATACAGTAGATCAGAGAAATGGAAAAAAAAAACCAACCTGTGAGACCATTTATACAACTAAAGCAAATCATGAATGCATTCTGCAGAATTGGGATATAAACCTTTTCTTTCATTTCATATCGACCCACACAGTCTGAGGGTTCATTGTCCTCTGTTGCTTTCATATTCAGATACATTTCATTTCATGTTAAAATGATGCATTTGATATTTGCAGACTAAACCAAGATTTTATCCCCAGCCTTTTTTCAGTTGCGTTTAACTTTCTTAAGCCTCGCTGTACACACTGAAATCATGCATGCAAGGTCTTAGAAAAGCTATTTTGACAGTTTTCCCTAATAAGCTCTAATCTGAAAACGTGAGTTTGTCATGGGAAAGAAGCTCTAGAAGAGTAAAATTGGGCTCAATTTGCACCTGTAACTGAATTGTGAGGGTTATAGTTAAGCCTACGTCTTCTGACTTTCCATGTCAAGTTGTGTTAAAGTCAATTCTGTGCATGTCGTACTTGCTGACTATAAATGCTTATAACTTTAAACTTAGTGATCATGCTTGCATCACATACAAACCACCCTCTTTTTTTAATCTCAGACTGACATTCATCCAAAATATTTTAAAATCCATTTTGAGGAACACTAAGGTTTTTCAGAACATATATTCAACGCAGCAAGAAACTGGTTGCTCTCCTTCAAAGACAAGTATGCAGAGAGGTCAGCTTGAGAGAAACTGTTCAGAGGTAGTCTGTGTGAGGAAAAAATCCTGCCTGAATGCCTTCAGCTTGATAAATGTAGAGGAAAGGGCTGTAACTGGGGTAGGAGATTGTGGAAGATAGCGTGGTCTTGTTCCCTTTAGGAAAAGGCAGAAGTAAGAGATTCCCAAGGTAGTTTCCTGCAAGAAAGGAAGAAAAACCTTCAAATCTGCCTCCTCTCTTGGCTTTCCCTTTATAAGAATCCATTTTACTTCTGCAGGTGTGTCCCTAATGAAAGGTAAAATCTTTGAGACAAATCAGTTTGCCTTTTTTTACATAAGCTGGGAGTTTGAATTAAATCCCAGACTTTGACAAAAACTTTATTCATTGTTGAAGGTTCAACCCTTTCTCAAAGATTTTTTTTTTCCACTCTTTTTAGAAAAGCCCTTTTTCTTGTTCAAACACCCATTAGAACTTTGAGTGTGTTTCTTTTCAGACAACGGATGTCCACAAATCAGCAATAACTTATTTTATATTTGGGGTTCATCTGTCAGAGAAGGGGAAGAGCATCTTCGGGCATAGACCTGCCAAGCTGGTGAAGAGGGCTTTAAACTAAAGTTGCCAGGGGAGGGGAACCTCAATCCATCCCACTCCTACCAGTTTGATGCCAGGGCCAGCAATAGATGCCCAGAGCCTGGAGAAGGATCACAGGTCAGCAGGAGAGCACCTGAAGAGTGGCACAAAGGAACATCAGCCAGTAAGACAGTTTCATCGGGGGCCCAACTTAAATGCCTCTATGCAAACACACGTAGCATGGGGAATAAACAAGAGGAGTTAGAGACATGCACACGCCTGCAGGGCTACGATCTTATTGGCATCACGGAGACGTGGTGGGATGGCTCCTATGATTGGAGTGTTGGGATGGAGGGATACAGACTCTTTAGGAAGGACAGGTAGGGGAGATGAGGAGGGGGTGTCACCCTCTATGTCAATGACCAGCTGGAGTGCATGCAGCTCCGCCTGGGGTTGGATGAGGAGCCGACCGAGAGCTTATGGGTCAGGATTAAAGGGAGGGCAGGGAAAAGTGACATTACGGTAGGAGTCTGCTACAGGCCACCTGACCAGGAAGACCGAACAGATGAGGCCCTCTATAGACAGACAGGAGCAGCCTCACGTTCACAAGCCCTGGTCCTCATGGACCCCGATATCTGTTGGAGGGACCACACGGCAGGGCATAAGCAATCCAGGAGGTTCCTGGAATGCATCAGTGATAACTTCCTTCTCCAAGTGGTAGAGGAGCCAA
>NW_009221060.1:24442-28305 GCF_000690835.1 Fulmarus glacialis | reverse complement strand
GGCTCGGCCATCCAACCAGTTTTTTACCCCATGAAGAGTACACCTGTCTAAGCCGTGAGCCACCAGCTTCTCTAGAAGAATGCTGGGAAATGGTGTCAAAGGCTTTACTGAAGTCCAGGTAGACCACATCCACAGCCCTTCCCTCATCCACTAGGTGGGTCACCTGGTCATAGGAGGAGATCAGGTTAGTCAAGCAGGACCTGCTTTTCATGAACCCGTGCCGGGTTCACCTCTATACTCTTTAACCCCTTTCCTTTTCCTATTTTAACCCATTTGATGCAGATATTAACCATGCTAGCTTTTTGACTGGTCTGAGGAGCAATCAGGATACATTAATCTTAAAAGTTCAGGCTCTCCAATTAATACTTTGAAATACAACTCTCATTCTCTCACCCCCCCAAGTGAAATTCAATCGAATGTCTCTTTTTGGAAGCTCAGTAAATGGCGTTCTGAAGAGTCTGGTGTTATTAGATGCATACATGAATTTCATTCTGTTGCCATGTCACAGAAAATGAGAAAAAGGCTGGAAAGTAGAAAAGAAGAGCATGGGAGCAAAGAAGCAGCAGATAACATAATCAAAAGGGGAGGATCACAACAGTACAGCAAGGAAACCCTATTGCTACAACTGAAATTTATGCACAATACACAGAATCTAAATCGGACTGCTTGCCATACAAACATGAACCCAGCAAAATGAACTTTCCTAACATTTATATGAATACATCCTTTAAATCCTTCCCTTTTAGGTATTAGGACTGCAGGGCTGAAGTGCTGAGGCACATTCTCTACACCATTGTGAAATCTCTAGCACCATAAATCTTTCAAAACCTCAGAAATTAGGAAAAATATCCGACAGATGGAACAGATCACCGTGGAAGATGATGTGGGGTAAAATAGCTCATGCAATTCAGTACGTTAAAACAATGAATTCAATTCGTGGCCCCTTTCTGTACAAACTTTATTTAGTGTGTTTTACTATTATGAGCAGAATTTGCTGCTTCTCATGCTGTAACCGTGCTGTGATAGAACCTAGACCCATGGCTTGGGAAATCCAGCTTCGGTGTTTGCTGGAGACCCTGCTCCACCTTTCTGGAAGTCAGTATTTACAATAATATATATTTTTGCCTACAATTATTCAGTTTATTAACATTAAACATTCAACTTTTGGGGACCTTATTTTATATATTGCAAAAGATGTCCTTTGAGGAGAAGACTCCCTTATCCATAATAGAGTACAATGGGTGTAAGTCAGCAAGGTTGTATATACCTTTATTGTGTATATATTTATTGCATTTTAGTTCCTAAAGGCAGCATAACAAAGATTCCACCAACTCATAGCTGTAGAAAATTACATCTTCTGAAATTCTATTTGGCTAATTGAGGCAAAATCCATACCACGTACCATTTTCCTGTATGAGAGGTTGTTATTCCAAAGCAGAAAGCAAATGTTTCTCTCAATCTTTAATTTTCACAATTTCAGTAACAATATCTACTACATCTTTGCAGTGTGTTTTGTATTCTTAAAGTGCTTTAATTCAATTCTTCATTCATTAAAGGCTCACCAGTAACATACACAGTATGAAAAAAAACTTTAAAAAGATCTTGAACATATGGTTCTGCTCCTTTATGCTGCAGCCTACTGTGAAACTGCTCAACTATGAAATCAGATATTTTAAAGGCTATTTAACATTGTGAATTTTTCACAGAACATCAGCACAGCTATTGAGCACAGGATGCTTCCATAACTGTGTTTAGCGGTCCTCAGGTTCACACCCCTACCTGCATAATCCAAAAACACTCACTTCCTTACACTAATCTGAAAAGAAAAGTGAAGCCTAAGACTTACAAGAACATGAGAGTAATCTTGCTAAGCAGAACGGATTTCCCTACTATGTTTACAAAAAAATACAAGACAATATATTAAAAAAAAATCGCATTACAGTCACAATCTCTCTCACGCACAATAGTGAGAAAAAATTAGATTGATCAGACATAATTTGTTCTTAACAAATCAGTGTCGGCTGTTACTTATCCATTTTATCTTGGCATGCTTACAAATTGCTTTATTATTTTTCCAAGAACTAAAGTTATACTGACTATCTGTGTTTCCTAATTTTTCCCCTACATAGTCACAAGTTTCTGGCACGCAAAGGTGCTTGAAATATTAAATAATTTTATCTTTTACCTTGAAAATGTACCCAAAATAAACATTTGCTCTTTTCTTATTGCAAGGACTTCACATTAGTGAGTATAAAAAGTAAAATGCTGTTACCTCCTAGCTGGAGAGTTACCACTAAACCATGTTCAACACATTACTTAAAACTGCTGGATTTTGGGGGGAATCTTGAGACCTCACATCAAAGATGCCTGTATGCATTCAAAAGAAAAAAAAAATGAAAAAAAAAAAGAAAAATCAATCAACTGGGCTTTTTTCTGAGGTGTCATATAAAACCTTCATGCATATTAAAACAACATACTATCTACATAGCACTGGGAGAGAAGGGGAGGAATAGGAGAAGAAAGTCACAGCTCTCCTGAGGTGATGTTTATGTATGAGCACTAAAACTCCTATGTGAACAAATACAATTACATTAACAAATAATAATGTTATATCTATAGGACTACCAAATTAGAATATAAAACAAAATACAGAAAAGCAAATTTGGACCATCCTCTTGGAGGTACAAAATGTTCTATTAAGAAACTCTCAAAATAATGTAAAATAGAACAGGCTTAAAAAAAAAAACAAACCAGATTTAAGTGACCACATTATATATAATCTGAACTTTCCTTCAAAACCAACAGCTTAATTTCAGTATCCTGGCCATGGTAATGTGAAAACTTTCAAATTAATGGGGAATTTAAATTCCCCATCATAACTCTGAGGACATTATATTTGAAATCAAACTCAGTCCATGAACTAAAATACAACTGCAGCATTTGGCAACATAGGAAATGTGCCAAAATTTCTTGGAACATTCCCTCTGTCATAATATTAAAGAAATGAAAAGTATCTACAATATGCAAATAGTATCAACCCAGCCAATGTTCTGCCTATGCTATTGTACCAATTCATTTGTGACTAATGAAAAATTCACTGATGAATAAAACATATATTCCAAAAATAAAATAGTTATAAATAAATTTTAAAAATACAGTTATCCTTCTAAAGTTGGTAGAGCATTCCATTACATCTGGACGTAATAGAAGTTAAATGTCAAATGTACTTGACGTAGAATTGTTTTAAAAGCATTTTTTTTTTTCAGTGCTCTCTGAATATGTCACTACTTACTACTCTGTAAATAACAAAGTATCTGAACTATCACTAGTAGAAAATGACTGCGAGTGTGATGCTAGTAGAGATGAACAAAACCAGGGAGTTTCACTGGTTCAGACTGCTGCATTATCAATTTGTGAAACCTTTCAAAAAGCTTTATTTTTATAAAGAAACAATGTATATAAAATAGGACAAAAAAAAAATATTAACCAGTAATCTTTACAGGCAGCTCAGCTGCAGTTTTTGGATCTACTAATACATGAAACCCCTTATTGCAGTACTAAACTTGCGTCATGCAAACTGTAGCCACAGAAACACTCACGTGAATGACACATGAATAACCCTGAGTTCCTTAAACATTTTATGTATATTTTGGATCAGACTCATACTCTGACTACGTACAACAGTTTTCAAGAAAACCGTATTTGTGGAGAGTCTTAGCTTGACATCCTGGTGTTAGGACAATGGATGACCATTCAAGATAATAAATGATGATCTCTAAAAAATTTATTTAGAAAAAGATGACTTGTACAACAGCAAGTTGAATCTATTTTCACCAAACCAGGACAAGTGAACTCCTCATACC
>NW_009221060.1:0-24425 GCF_000690835.1 Fulmarus glacialis | reverse complement strand
GTTCTTCATCATAGCATCAACAATTCAGGTTGGACCTCCAGGGGTCATCTAGTCCAAACCCCTACTCAAAGTAGATCCAGCTGCAGCAGGTTACTTAGGAGTCTGTCCACTGAAGTTCTGAGTATCTCCAAGTATAGAGACGCCACAGCCTCTCCGGACAGTCTGTTTTAGTGTTTGATAACCCTTGAGCTGAGCCAAAAAGCTTCCTGTGTTCCTACATTTGTCCTTTGCCTCTCATCCTTTCACTGCGCGTCTCTGAGAAGAGCCTGGCATCATCTTCTCTATGTACTAGATAAACACTTGCTAATCTGGCCTGGAATGAAGTTTACCTTCTTCGCTGCAGCAGAACACTGCTGATTCATATACAGCACCAGGACCGCCAGGTATTTTTCTGCAAAGCTGCTTTCTAGCCAGTTTAGCACCAGCCTGTTCTGTTGCACAGGATTACTCCATTCCAGATGCAGGACTTTGTATCTGTCCTTGTTGAACTTCATGAGGTTCCTATCAGCCCATTTTTCCTGCTTGCAGCATCTTAGATCTTCTTATATATAAGAAATTTCATTAAATACATTTGACAAGGGGAAGAAGTTTAATGGTGTAAAACTGCAGGATAAGATTTCATGGATGTGTCTTCTACCCTTGCATCAGGATTTCTATGCCAACAACAACAAAAATTCTGCTTTGTGATTAATGAGATTTCAGTGTTTGCTTCTATTCTGATGTTGTTCAGATCACAAAGATTAAAAAAAAGGAAATCACTCCAGGAAATACAATATCCTAGGACAAAGGATACCCAAACTTAAGTCCAAGCTTAGAAAAAAAATTTCCTGGAGAATATATTCTAGCACTGTTTGTTACGATAATGCTGGCACATTGCTTTGAAGAATCTTGTAACTAGCTGTCATCAGACCCAGAACAAGCAATTAGCTAGACTACAATTTTGATTTAATAGGGCAGAAACTATGTTCCTAACATAAAAACAGCACAAAATGACAAAAAAAAAACCAACTGAGCAGCTCAATACCGTGCATGTTCTAAGCTGTATTTGCAATCTTTCCTAAACTTTTAAAAGTAATTCTCTTCAGACTGTCAGGTTTCTTTTGGTGAAGGACATGTAGCAATTTTTATAACACAGATGTAATATATAAAATCTATACTGAAAAGAAAGACGAGAAAGATTAGACTTTAGCAAAAAAGACTAGAAAAATGTTGAACCAGAACAACATACACAAAAGACAAGAGCATAGAGCCTTAAAGACAGCATTTTTATTTATAAAATCCTACCGGCATGCATTTTCTCCATTTAAACACGCTGGTAGTTCAGTCTAGCAACGGAAAGTAATTAAGACCGAAGTCCAAAAAAGTATCTAAAAGTCCTCTGTGAAGGAACAATTCTAACATCTATCTGAAGTTAATCAAAGAAGAAATCATCTCAGCACTGATGAAGAGTGAGGAGGAATGAATGATTCAGTGAACTAATGTAAATCAAAATCTTATAGCTGCCCTAGTGTTTTTCAAATGGAAATGAGGCTTTTTATATCAAATTGATTTGGATTCCAGAGGCAAACTGCTTGCCCTGTTTCTCTGAAAAGAATTGACTGAAATGTATGAAAAAAAAAGAGTAACTTTACAACAGGGAAGGAAACCAGAAACTGGCCTGCATGCATAGGAAATCAGAATAAAGTTCCAATCACTCAGATCATACTTTTCCAATGAGGTGAGTATCACTGAAAGTCAGGTCCAAACACCAACATTAAAACTGCAGTTCACAGGAGCTACAAGGAATCCTGCGTCCTTGAAATAAGGCAATAATGAATATCTGGTATTTTCAAGGATTATAAGCATTCATTTAGCCTTTACACACACAGTTTATTTAAGTAGTTAGAAATCCTACATAACTCACAAGTCAGCAAGGAAAGAACCATTTATAAGCTTACCTGTTTTGAAACTTGGTAAATATAATTTGTTACTGTTGTCATTGCCTAAAAACACTAGAAATGCCTTCTTTCAAATGAATCACTACAATCAACTTACTCCGGACTACTATCCCATTACTGGATAGTTATGTCAAAGAGATGTTAGAAATTAAAGTATATGATTAAAATTACATATCTTTGGAATTTGTTCTATGATTTTATAAAATGAGATTTTCCCCACAGTAGTCCCTTTGAATGACTCAAGCACATAAAATCTATTCTACTGCTATAAATCTCATTAACAGCAGCAGCCATTCTGTTTAGAATTTGTAAGCACTACAGTCAAAATTAAATCCCCTTGGATTAGTAAGATTCAGCTATATATGAGACTAGAAATGAGAAGGTTGCTGCAATGAGACTGAAAATAAAAAAAGACAAGTCTGACAAAATTAATGACTTGGTATATTAACCTCATGTACTACTACTACAGGGGATATATAAAGCTCTTTTCCCCGTTACAAAACCTGAATATTCTTGAAACATCAATATTCTGTAACTGTGTCACATGTTTTACATTCCTAAACTACAACAGCTCCCTTCCAGCCATCACTGAATTTAAATACTTCTGGTATGACAAATGTTGAGAAAAATAAACTCTTAGGGCATGGAAAAGAATCTTCTTTTCATGTGAACAATATTCACAAATTTCCTTGGCCACTTTCCCAGTTCATCTGAATAGGACCTCTGCTTTCCAGATATTCACATACAATGTACTTCTTTCTTTTACGTAAGAGAAAACGCTCCTAGACAAGAACTTCTTGTAATTTTTGTAAGGATTCCTTTTGTCGTCTTACAAAAAATATTGCACTTTTGCAGGAGTTAAACATTTAAAAATAAATTAAGTGGAAAAAATAAAATTGCATCTCTTCAGTTGACAAGGTACTATTTTAGGCCTAATCCTTCATTTATACATACACAGAGGTGCCATATTATGTATTGCCCCAATGAATGCTGCTGTATGAATGCTGATAACATACATAAAGGTGAGAAGAAACATAGCTGATAGAAGCACTTTAGTTTGTGAAGGAGACATGAGGAGAGACAGCATCCAGGAAATTAGTTGTTAAGGTCACAACAATCAAATCCCAAATCAAATTCACAAGTGCATCAAAGCAACACAGGTTCACTCTCAAGGTTTCATACCAGAATTTAGGTTTCTATAGTCCTAATAAGGTCCTATTCACAAAAGAAAAAAATCACCTAATTAACTTTAAGCACAAACTTAAAACCAACCCAACTGAGAATGAGGTACAAGCCTATGTTTAAATTAACCATATGGATAAATGTTACTGAAGTCAGCCTTAAGAGGCTCTTCAAACGCTTTAATGAATGATCATGACAGAGCATAAAAAATACACATTTCATTCTGTTCATCTGTGCAGTATCTGACAACAGAAATTAAATGTGATCATGAAGTTAAAGATATTTCAGTTTTCTTAAGCATCTCAAACTACCCTTAATTGCTGAGATTTTTTTTTTTAGTGAGGACACGTTTCAAGAATTCTAACTTTGATCTATAGATTTTATCTATATTTTTAGAAGAAAGAATAAGGCTAATGACATCCAAAGTTATCTGTACTCAATAAGATAGGGCTATAATGCACCCTTACGTGACCTTTACCTGTTTCTACATCTGTTAAATGCACCATGGAATCAAAGCCCCCACTGAGGATCCTTCTTCCACAAGATGACCACTGGGCAGCTCGAACAGCACAGGAGTGACAGGAATATGTTTTTAAACAGCAGCCTGTATCTACAGCATCCCATACCTTAAAAAGAAGGACAAGGAAAACTTTATAAAGGATCACAGTATTTTTTGCAACGTACTGATAAGTAGCTACAGCAAATCATTGTGGCTGAGAAAGTTTTGCATTCAAAAGTTGTATCTGCCAAGCTGTAAAAGTTGTTTGAAATAATTGCACGGTTGATTAGAATTAGGGCATTTAATTAACAAGGCACAAATCAGTAATACATTTTTATGACTTGTATTATTTCTTGAAATGTCTACATTGCTCTCAATGGCAATTCATGTTATATTTCCTATTCATAACGCTGTCCTATCTCTGTGCAGGGATGTATCTGAATACATTTTCCCTTTAAATCATTTGTCTTCCCAATTTTTGTCTCTATCGTATCTTGCTTTCCATCGACTAAGAGGAATCCTAGCAGATTACAGCTTTCACATCTGCCTATAGATAGGCTATTATCATATTTCTCACTCAGTTTGTAATTTTAAGTAGAATTTTACCTTAACTTCACTGAGGAGGCAGATAACAATACCATCATGCCTCTACATGGAGATTTCTAAGAACTGGACTAAGTCCTCTTGTTTTTCAGTTTCTTCTGGACAGAATTAGGTTGATGCTAAGCACTTCTGAAAATCCTATTCTACTACTTATCCAATTTTTTTAATGTATATAACAGCTAATATTTTCAGAACATAAATAGTCCTGCTCATATTTTTAAAACCATTTTTAAAGAGAAAGGCAGTTGTTTCCAGATAATATATTTTAGAAAATAGAAACAGTCTGAATTATAATTTCAGTTACCAAATATAGTTCACAATAATCAAAAGCACATCCTTTTCATGGTGGTCTTTTGGTCATAGTTTTAAGATAAAATTAGAAGTTTAGCAACAAATGACCCACATAAAGATCCAGTATGCTCACTTCTGTGAGAGAAGGCTAAATATCAAAACTATTTTCCCTATGAATATTCTGCTTCAGTAAAAGCTAGATTATAAAGTATCTTATGATTGTATGACAGAATAGAATACCTGCTGAGTTGTCTAATAAAATGGATACCAAATGCTATAACCATACCAGTAAATCCTACATTTTATTACTTCTAATATTAGTAGTACAAATAAATCAACACTTTGACAGCGCTTCATGATAGTTCTATTGCAGTTTCAGTAAACCCAAGGCAGTCTATTGCTTTAAAGTCACCATTTTACTTCATGGTACTTCTCTTTGTGATTAGTCATTTTCACCCTGCAAAAACTTGCAAGATGAAAACAACACTGCCTATGAGCTTAGAAGCTTATTCAGAATTTTGTCTATTCTAATCAATTTCCCAATTCTAAGATTCTTTATATAATGCTGGGAACAGACTAGGCAATTAACAGAATACAAAAAAATGAATTTTTTTAAAGTGAGATCAAATTCAGCCTTCATGTATGTTGACACAGGAGCACTGAAGTTAGTACCAAAATAAAATTGACTGCATGTGCATTGTAAAGGATATTAAAACCAAAAACAACTCAGTAAATCAGAAAACATAAGTAGATGTTTGCTTTCTTGTGGCAACAGCACAATTCACAATACAGGAGAATGTAAAGGGGGAGAAAAAAGCAAGACTTTTGGTAATGTATTTTTATCTTAAATTATATTTTCTTCTTACTGGGCAAAAAGGACTTGCTGACAATATCATTATTATATAGTCCATACTCAGAAGACAACATTCCATTATAGAAAATTATTTCATCAAAGTATCTTCTAGCACGAAGTGTAGTTCTGCAATGCAAAGCAACCAATTATCATTAATAACTTGAATAGTCAGTTAAGAGTGGAACTGTGATGGCCATACTCTAAGTATTCTACACTATCCACAAGAAAAGAAATCAGGAAAATTTTAATATTAAACTGCTTTTGAAAGTAAGTTTCTCTGCTTTAATGAGTTTTAATGATCATTTCAAGCTTCACAGTATTAAAAAAGGGTTAATTGTGTCTTGGAGGGCTTTTAATATGAGGAAGCTAATGAATGAATCAAGATGAAAGGAAGAACAGGTGGTACATGCTTCAGATATTTTTCTGTCATGTTTTAGTGATTAAGTACGAAAACTCAATTTTCACAAGAAGGATGAAGTAAAGCAAGTTCAACAGCACTTCTGAATTCCCGCTTGATTAAAAAAAAAGCTGTAAAAATTGAAAAAGTGCACCTCTAAAGCTGCACATTTCCCTCCATTATGTGAAATGGAACAAATGATCAACTCCTGTGGATGAGACCACTGACCATGCACAAGGGACAAATTACCGAATACCACGTTTCTCTCCACTGTTACGCTGACCATCAGCTCTTTTTGCTCAGGCAATGGTGGTGCTGCAATGCCTTCTGGAATTAGAGCCACATGGGCAAGGCAGTCTTGACTGAGGAAATTCACTTAGTTTATTGCCAATTAACATAAACTTTTAATAAACTTGCAAGTATTGAGGAAAAAAGACCAAGAGTTAAACAAGCACTTAGGGGAGCACCTTCCCTCCCCAGGCCCCACTTCAGTCCAGCACTTGTCCTCCCCTACTCCTACCCCAGCTTCCCCTGTTTTCACTGGGCATTACGCTCGGTCCCTTCCACATCCCTTTGGCGAAACGGCAGCCATCGCAGGAGGCTGGGGTAAGGGCCTAGAGGTTTCTTGTTGCCTCTCCTTGCATCTTACTCTTTTCATCCCCTGCTCTTTGCTTCTTACTGCTTCTCTGCTCCTTCTCTCCAGATGTACATCTCTTCCCCCGTCTCCTCCCATCGCCTTCTGTGTGTCCTCACACACATCCTCATGTTTCCTCATGTGTGTCCTTGTGTCCTCTACCCTCAGCAGCTGTTCCTTTTCTTCAGTATGCATGAACGGAGGTACCACATGCTCCTCTGAAGTTCTGGCCCACAATGAGTTGTTTTCATCCATTTCAGAGCGAGCTGAAACCAGCTGTAGCAGCACAGGGCAGCTCACAACTTCCTCCCACACAGGGGAACCCTGCAGTCCCTGCTACCAAACCCCATAGTTTATGCCCAATACAAGCAGTCAGTTCAGACAGAAAGTTAGGACAGACCTCCATCAAGATACAATGCAATGCAAATTCACTGGAGCCCACAAATGTGCTTTTAAATAATGCTGAGAGGTGCCACTTCTGCTGTGGCTTCACAGCTTAATGCATAGAGAAGTCAAACAAAGTAGCAGAAGAGGATGGCAGACGGTGTCCTGCCGTGCAGTGGCAATGCTCTGCAAGCTTCATCCAGGCGCATTCAATCCTAGGTATGGTTCCATATGACCTGCCTGGGATTTTCCTTCAAGTCTCACATCTGCTGAATTTAGCTCAGTGTAACTTTGATACATTACTGTGTGCCCTTCTGCAAGGAGGACACTGTGCAGTGCATCCCCAGAACAATTTCAGAGTTTTAAGTTTCAATATTCATCTTCCACACGAAAAGGGAAGCTCTACTTGCTATTTGCAAGAAGTGGTATTTGATATTTACAGCTAGCTCTTCAGCAATCACTTAAGAGATGCAGCCATGCCCACAGAAAGTCATATAAAGGTGAGCCACTGCATATCAAGAAACAGAAATGGGTGCAGAACCCAAACCAAGGCAATTAAAGGACAAGCTATGCACCTTCTGTACAAATAAGAAAGGATGAAAAGGTGGGAGCTATGAATGCTCAGCTGTAACAGAATGTGTCTGTCCCAAGTTACAAACACTGTTCTGTCTCTAGAAGTGACAGAGATGTTAACCGTGTTATGTCCACAAATGGAAAATCTACTGTATTTTGTTACCAAGGAAAGATGCTTCAAATCCCATCAAAGGATCATCACAAAGTCACCATCAAGTCTGCATTTTCTTAGAGAGTTTCTTAAGTATTTTCCCATTTCTGTGGTATGGCATTTCTACTGCTTAATCATAATAAGGGGAAAATGTGGCTAGAGGGAGAGTTCCAACATACTCCATCCAAAGCTTCAGATTAACGTCTACTCAGTAGCTGGTGCTCAGTCTGTACAGGCAGCTGCTGTTATTAAAAAAAGGAGGAAGGAGGTTGCAAAGGGATGAGTCCTTTGCATGTGAGTTTGCCTCTTTCTGCCAAACACTCAGATGCCAGTTTAACAGATTCTCCAGGATGAAAGGCATTTCAGGGTTTTTCTTTCAACTGAGACAGTCAAGTGCATCAAGAATAACTTGTGTGGAAATTATTTTTTTCTAGTCTTTCTTTCTTCACTTTTCCCATATGCTGGATATGCTGGCTCAAACCAGGATGGAACAACAAGTCTGAACGACTGCATGGGCATAACCAGCAGAGTTGATGAAATAACCCGCATCCTCAAAGAGCATCCGACATGATGCCTGAACACAGAAGCATGTTCTCTGAATTACCAAGGTAAATAATAAACAAACAGACACTAATCAACTGGTTTGGAGTGTGGCAATTCTGCAAGGAATATAGAACTAGGTTACAATATAGCCACCAGACTTCAGCCTCAAAAGAAAATTTTTTCAGGGTCTGGTACAAACCAGGGAACAAGAGAGTCCCCTAGGAATTAGGACCATTAAAGCCTTCTTATTTCAAGTGAGTGAAGTTGTTGATCATGCCTTCTCTGCCAAAAAGTAACATGAATTACAGACTCTTACAGAAAAGGATCCCAAACTCATTCTTCTGAATGGCATCTACATATGAGCTCAGAAAAAGGATTTTATCCAAGAACAGCCTAAGGCTGAAGGCAAAGGCCGCAACGCTGTAATTTAAAAAGTCACGGTTGTAACAACTATGGTTTTAATTTCAAAGTAAGTGTTTTTAAGAAATTAAGTATCTTAGAACTACTTAGAAAGTTGTATTTTGAATACCAAAGGCTGCTAACTTTAAGCATACCTAATAATAAATAGCTTTAAAATAAAGATTTATAAAATAAACTCATAGATCTACATGGAATAAAGTCTTACATATTTAGTACATAATAAATTACTCGGGCAGGGGGAACAGTTCAATAAAAAATACACAGGCTGAGATATATATCTTCCTTCATAGGCATTTAAACATGTGTATCAAGTATTATAGGACTAGACACTATCATGCATCTGTCTGAAAGGAGGACAGATATATATTCAATTATTTTTACCAAAAGATCAACTGTCTTAAGCTGTTGCTTGACTTCAAAACTCAGATCTTACAGACACTTAGTATTATTTCTAGATGAAATACTAAATTCTCATTAAACCTGAGGTTGTTCTTTTATCTTGTGATGTCAGATGTGACTTTAATTGCTCAGTTAAAAAAGTTAAAAGCACACATTTCAGCCTGCTACTCTGAAAATACTGCTTATTGCCATACATTCAAGCAATTTTTACATTATAAACGGTAATCAGTACAGCAGTCCCTTTACAAAGAATCCTGAAAACAATGAAATATGCAACTGTTATTAGGAAAAAGGCACATACTACTGCATTATCTCCCCTAAATCTACAATTATAAACTAACGAATTCTTCAATATTTGAAAGAAATAAACAGCCAAGACTCAAAGCTTTGAAATTAGCTAGTTATTTTCAAATATTTTCTTCAATGCCTTTCTGCATTAAGGTATCATGAACACTTTAATTGCATTTTTTCCAATTTTATTACAATTGGCTTTAATGTGTCAAGCTGGTTCATATTCCACTACTTGTTCTTACTCTTCTGTACTTCACTATTTATAACATTGTCTTTCCATTTCTTTTCCATGAACTGCTTCCATTTCATTTCCTCTCATATTATAGAAAGTATGGTGATTACATAGTTATCTGCCAGGATTAATATATGGGGCCAAAATGGCAGGTACAAACAGCCAAGTGACAAAATTATACTAGAGATTTCTTTACAAAAGCAATTTTCTTTTTACTTTCTCCGAGGCACGTTGTAATTCAATTGCTCTTTCACATTCTTCATAATATTTGGAAATAAAGGCTTTAGAAGTTGCTTGCTTTCCTGTGTAGCTTATGAACATTGTGAAAATACTGTAACCAGCATTTTAGGTAATATAACCAGACCTCCTCACCCTCAAGATCAAAAGTTCACAAATCACGTAAGAAACCAAACAATATTAGAGATGAGATTTATTATAGATGATATGTTTCTAGATCCTATTTTCTGATTGAAAGCTTTCAGGAAAACAGCCCCTGAAAATAAAGTACTTTGGGTTGAAGATGATAAAAACTCTCTTGGTAAATCGCAAAAGAAAGCAGGAGAGGGTAAGCATTTGATACTCAAGTAAATAGCAGCCACAGAAGAATGTTCAGGGGTCTGCTAGGCTATCAACCAGCTCACAGGACACAGAATAAATGCTTTTATCTTACTGACCATCCAAACTAGGCATTCATTCCTAGAAAAAAAGTCACAGCAACATAAGCAGAGTAACCAAAGTAATGTGAGAACTCATCTAGCATATGAAGACCAATAAACTAGGAATTGAGCATGTCTCTTCTATTGTCATTCTATGATTATCTATAACGCGCTTACCTCCAAGCAAATTAGATTGCAGAAAAGAAAACATAGAAGCCTTACTTTTAGAAAGAGAAAGGTGCATCTATTCAAACAGACAGTCACTAATTGCACAGTGAACCCAAGAACAATGATTCAATTGTGATAAATTAGAGGTTGGAAGCAAGTATCAGGAATTAAGTTGTACGCATTTTGAATTTGCACGCATAAAGGAATTACAGCAGAGCCAATCAAGAATGCTAAACAAGAAATTAATTTCTGGAGCACGCATAACAAAATTAAAAACTTTTAAAATGGATCGATTCAAGTTAATTTCAACATAACATCCATACTAAAATAAGAGAGCTCTTCCCCCTCCATTTAACCACGTTGTGCCATTCTTCTGTAATTACCAACTTTGTCTGTCAATAGCTCCTACTACATGAACGACAGCAAGAAATCATTTCCAACTTCTCGATTAATCTAAATACAAAGATGGCATTTAAGAAACAGCCCTGCTCAAGGATGATGTGGGATAGTATTGAGTTACAGCAAGCATGATGAATTACTATCCTTCGACTAGAACATATGCTGCTCCCTTCCAAAGCATGCTCAGGTTGCTCCACAGATTTGTTAAGTTGAAGAGACATGACCCTCTCCTTTCCCTTTTTGGAATAACATTGCTCCCTGGTGTGTCTCCAGGAGAAAAAAACTGATTTTTTTTTTTTCTTTTTTTTTAACTGCAGAACTGAATTTGTCTCTGAAATTTGAACATGTCATGTCTGCTAACATGCATAGATTCAAGAGAATGGTATTCCCTGAACCATACTGCTTTTCTGATCTCATCAATATCTAAATACTGTAATTTCTAATAAGTACAGCCCCACACTATCTACAGAAAATCATGTATTTTCTAGTTTGCAAAGCAGGCTTAGAACTGTAGTTTAAAAGGTTCTTCTAAAGTCAATGGGCCAGAGGGCAGAAGTAGTCCCATAGAAAAATTACAAAAAGGTATTTGCTGTTACTGCTTCCTCAGATTCCCCACTTGGATGAGGTGCAGCTTTGGGCAGGATTGCAAGAGTTAAAAGTGCCCCTTGGGTATTTCTAACCAAAAGCAGTAAGGATAAGAAGTCACTCACATGCACAGGTACTTTCTTTTGTTTATAGAATTGAGGCAAGAGAAAGCCAGGAAAAAAGCAACAAATGGCTGGAAAGCAATAAATAGCCAAGCATTAGAGTTGGTAAGTGTGCCTAAGCCTCTCCAAGCCACTGTGTGGTTGAAAAAAATTTGATCTTGAATGGGCATGTAATGTAATATGTATATGTATATATGTATATAATATGTATAAATTCCTAGAGTAACTACAGGAAGATTTAGAAGTTTCATTGTTGTTTCAATTAGTGTCTTTTTAAAATAGTGAGCTAAATATTATAGTTTTAGTAGAAGCTGACTTTGTTGAAAGGAGAATTACAAAATGGATCACTGTCTTTGCACTCTTTTGTCTAAAGATGTAGTTAAACTACGTAAAAAGTAAGAGCTATCGTCCAGGAAAAACTACGAGCTAAGGTCTAGCTTAGCGTTCTAGCTTCATACAACTGTGAAGGATGTAAATAGATGTTCAGATTGTTATATAGACTATGACTGATGACATTTTGGGCATACCATCTTGATTTGTAAACCAAGTGTCCCAAAAAAGTAGTTTTCAGCAGAATTCTGTAAAGCTAGATAAAGCTAACACATTTTCAGATGTGTTGAACACTTGCTCCAGGAATGTTTAAAAGTGTGCTAGGGAACATATTTTAAATGACATCCATCTTCCCAATCTAAACACGGTGTAAGAAGTATATATCAATGCTGACATTTGAGCAAGCTCTTACAGATTTCCACTTGGTTTCTTCTTGCAGCAGACGTAACTCAAAACACTATTATCTTACTAATCCAAAGCATAGGACTAATGACTGATAAAAAAGAGCCAACTTTATTATTGCTTTAATATTTGACTAAGAGTTTGTATTTGGATAATTTATTACTAGACCACTTTCACCACTGTAGAAACAAGGAGAATGGAAAGTAGCAAAATATAATAAATTCAATTAGCTGAGACAGCCAGCATAAGGTCTCACTTCATTTTTTTTTTCCACCAAAAATGTTAATATTAAAATGTTTCAAGTACATTTATCAAACCAATGAGGTGGAAAATCTTATCTTTTAAAAAAAAAAAAAAACAGAACATTAGATCTTAAGACACCTTTTATTTTGTAGGGAGCTTTATTCAGGCAGAAGCATTTTAAGTTATAATACTAGTAGCATACTGCTAACCAAGTCAGAAGTACTACTAGAAGGTATGAAAACTGATTTGCAAATATGTCAACAAGCTTTAATCCTGGTGAATCCAGCAAAGGCTGAGTTAAGTACAAGCACTACATTTAGCTTCAGGAGGCAGCATTAATACACTAAGCATGCCTATGAAATACATTTCCAATTATTTGGTGTGTTTTATTTTAATCTTCCCTCCCAAAGAAACTCAGCAGCCCTCTCCCCAAGGAAGGCTCCATAATTGTTAATTGTGAAGCTTCATTCGGGTGGTTTTGCCATTAACAGGAAAATAAAAACCTAATCAAAAGTGTACTTTGAGCTGCCAGCATCCTATAAAATGATTTTAAGAAAACACTAATAGACTAAGATAAAACACTGACATTCTCAGCTGGCAAAGGGAGAGACAAGAGAAGTAAAATAGAGTTCTGTAAAAAGAAAACAAAAACCCCACACCACCATGGCAAGAGCTACCCATCTGATTATAAACAATAAAGGAATGTTCTTGGTAAAGCTTTAATAATGAGAGCTACTACACTTAACCTAAGCTTGTTTGTTGGCCATCTACTCTTGGAAATATACTTAATGATTCCATACTGCAAAAGCTAACTTGTAGCACTAGGAAAATCTAATCAGCCAATCAAAACTGAAAACATAAATAATTTTAAAGTATACAAATCGGCTGGGTTTTTGCCAATATAAATAATTAATGTAGCCTCCATGGGAGCCTTTCAAGTCAAAACTGGCAAACAGAACTCTTAAGAAAGATGTAAATTATAAAAAAAAAGGGTAATGGTAAGAGACTGAATAAGACTGATATAAACCTTTCATAGACATTTCTATTAGAGAATTTGTAAATTATATATTGCCATTGTACCAAAAGCTAAAGTTTTACCCCATGTTCTATATTTTTCTCAGGACATGCTAATCTCACCTGCAAATAACTTTTTTTCTATGCCCTTGATTCGGAAATAGAAAAAGTAAAGAAAGCATTAACACTAGTGAATTCCTATTTCTTGGATGTTAGTCATGTCTGGAAATACAGACAGACAGACAAGATGGATAGCTGGGACAAGACATTATTTCCATTTGGTGGTTTTCAATATTCTTCCCCCGTTAATTATATACAGTTTCCAGACAAACAAACTCAATCCTCCAGCGTTTCACAACCCTCTCAGAGGGAAGCCTTCACTTTCAGTTGTTTGGATAGCACATACACACACATTTCGTGTCTGGATGAAATGTTGCTAAACATTGACAAGTAACGCATACATGGATGTTGCAACATGAAATATCAGAATATTAACAACATATTTAATGGCTCGATTAAAGTAAATAAATGCTAGAGTATTACATAATTATTCAGAAGGCCCTGCTGCCTTTATAAACTGAAGCTACAGATTAGAATTAGTTTGTTTATAAAGGATGTTTACCTAAAATTAACATCTCTGTGTTAAGAACTGAAATAAAACTAAGTATGAACAGGATGAAATCTTGGCCTGCCAGGTCATTTACATGAAAACACAGTTAAAAGTTTCAAAGTTATTCAATAGCAGCTATATTTGAGTGCTTTCACGACACAGAAACTCACTGCAAAATTTTCTTTTTATTATGGCACATCTGTAGCTGTGCCTGTTGAGCTGAAGTTGTGCCAGATTTGTAGTGAACTATTTCCATTCAACACCTGGGCTTCACAAAAATAACAAAGCTGAACAGGCACTTTCTCTCAGGCTATTTGCACAGAATAACATAAGCACTGGCTATGTAATAATCTACTTCTTCATGACACCTAGCTTCTGAGTCACACATACACATGAAATAAAGAGTACATCATGAGAAATTCTCCTCTTGGACGGCAAATCAATTCAATATACACATTATTGTTATTTTGCCATATAGCTAAAATACTACGAAAATCAGTTACTACCTTATTATTGCTAAGATAGGCAAAATATTTAGGTGTGGAAGATACACCTCATACAATAACAAAAAAAAAATCTAATACTTCTTTTATTTGACAGAATGGTAACTTAAAGGGTTTGTTATATTTAACAAATCAATGAAAAAATTAAGGAGACCTTAAATTGTGCTGCTATAGTCCATTATGAAGTGCAATTATGAGAAGGTAAAATTATTTCAGTGCAAGTCCTCAGAGAGGCCATTAAGGTGCCATTAAAAGACCATTATAATGTTTAACTTGAACAGTAAAGCTACTTCATTACAAATCTTACCATCATTTTAGAGACAGGAACGCAATCCTCACCAAAAAGAGGTATTCTAATTCAAAATAACAACATCATCCTCATTTTGGCTCTTTTTTATTTGCACTTTTAAAGTTTGTTAACCTTCTGCTTGCTTCTGTAACAATTAAGATCCAAGTGGTTCGATTTCCAGATGTGTTGGCACTTACAAGAGTCATTAATGCCAATGGAAATAGAGGGTAGGGGATTAATAAACTTTAAGCTTTAGATTGAGTTTGAAAATTTGGATTTTAATCTCTCAATGTTATAGCATCTACTATAACTTACTCTCCTAACTGAGGGAATATTAAAACCACTATTAATTTCTGACTAAGCAATTAGCAGTTTTATACATATACTGCATAAGTATGCAGTTAAGAACAATTAGACAATGTATTTATGACCACCTGATAAGTATTTGGGTCTGGAAAAATATTGCAAAATGACTTTTATATTCATTAAATACACAGTGATTCTTCACCTTTAGGCACTGAAAACAGCTTCACTTTTCAGTCTAGAAATTCTCTAACCTTTGCTTAACTTGCCACCAGAAGGATAATTTCCCTCAAAATCAGAAGTCATCCCTGCAAAAAGTTGGGGTTATTTCAGATGCACTAAGGCTAATCTAGCAGTTATGCTGATGTGGCCCTCCCACAGTGAAGTGACTGATGAATAGTTTCAAAGACAGGAGACATGTCAGAGTGAGCTGTCTGGGCCTCAGCATGTTGTGACACCGCAGCACACACGATGCTTACAGAGCGGCATCTTCTCTCCACGTAACAACATGAGTGACCTGCGGCTGAACACGGACCAGATACGTCTTTGTACAGACGAGCAGGGCAGAATCTGACACAGGCACCACTCAGCAGACGGGTTCAGGGGAACAATAACCAGACATTTTGTTACTAAATACAGTTTTAAAAGGGTACTGTTAGAGAATCTGCTATTAAGCGGTGATAATCAACAGTATCTCAAAAAAAAGCAATAATAAAATACAGGTTTCAATCCGTTTCAGTTTCCAGAACTGAAAGAAACCCCCAGTGGGGACACAGACTACGCAGCTACCTTAAACTGACTGTCAAATAACATGCTTTTCTTAATCACTTTTTATGAATCCCTTAGAAGTAATCTGTGTTCCCAAGGATCCAGTAATCACAGGCTTAAGACATTACTACTACCTATTAAATGATATTTTTAGAGTATCGTTACATTATTGAAGTATGATCGCTTCTGTACAAGTTTTGGCCGATCATTTGTTATAAAGGTACTTCAGCATTGAACCTCTCACCCAAAATAAATGAAAATTGATTAACTTCAACAGGAGTTGATTTTTCAACTCTGATAATTACAGCCTGAAGGTGGGAGGGGGGTGAGACTTGGAATTGGTGCATCTTGCTTGAGGAATAAATTATTACACACCATTTAGAAGTAAAAAATTTTTCCCCACTCAAATCAAAATGCATGTTTCAGAATCAAAGAACTAAACATCTATATATACACACCGTTTAAACAATATCTGGAGTAACTAGAACCACTTACGCACTTAAAATCAATTATGAGTTTGAATAGTGACAAGTATTATAAAATAGCATAGACAGCGATATAGATTCTACAAATGAAAGAGTATCCCATAACGTGTTGCACATGCCTGATGTTAAATACCACATTAAAGGGCAAGATAAAGCAGCATTCTATTTTTTTTAAGTGTCATAATACTTTAAGGATCAATATCTGCTTTAATTCTTAAGATCTTTCATCACTATTTAAACAAAAGGCTTTTAAATTAGAGGTAGTCTTTTTAAAGACATGTTTCTAAAATGAAACTTCAGAGTATTTTTAAATGCTGCAGTACTCCCATACTCACTTGAAAATAAAAACAATCTACAGTGCTTTGTTTGAGGGGGGTTTGGGTGGTTTGGTTTTTTTTTGTAATGGGTTTCATAACACAATCATGGATCATCTGACTTCAGTTCATTGTTCTGTAGTATTTCCAGCGAACACCTAGTTAGGATATGGCACCAAGCTTTGAGTTTTAGGGGCACAAAGTTTACTCATGTACAGTGCATGTGGCAGAGAAGTTTGTTTTTTAAACAGGGCTGAGGGCTACAAGTTTTGAATATGCATTTATTTTTATTATCACAGTCGAATCATAGAATCATAGAATAGTTTAGGTTGGAAGGGACCTTTAAAGGTCACCTAGTCCAATCCCCCTGCAATGAGCAGGGACATCTTCAACTAGATCAGGTTGCTCAGAGCCCCGACCAACCTGACCTTGAATGTTTCCAGGGATGGGGCATCTACCACCTCTGGGCAACCTATGCCAGTGTTCCACCGCCCTCATCGTAAAAAATTTCTTCCTTATATCTAGTCTAAATCTACCCTCCTTTAGTTTAAAACCATTACTCCCTGTCCTGTCGCAACAGGCCTTGCTAAGAAGTTTGTCGCCATCTTTCTTATAAACCCCCTTTAAGTACTGATAGGCCGCAATAAGCGAAGCCTTCTCTTCTCCAGGCTGAACAACCCCAACTCTCTCAGACCTTCCTCATAGGATAGGCATTCCATCCCCGTGATCATTTTTGTGGCCCTCCTCTGGATCTGCTCCAACAGGTTCATGTCTGTCTTGTGCTGAGGACTCCAGAGCTGGATGCAGTACTCCAGGTGGGGATTCTCCAGAGCAGGGTAGAGGGGCAGAATCACCTCCATCGACCTGCTGGCCACGCTTCTTTTGATGGATACAGATGGCCTTCTGGGCTGCGAGCGCACATTGCCGGCTCATGTCCAGCTTTTCATCCACCAGTACCCCCAAGTCTTTCTCAGCAGGCTGCTCTCAATCCCTTCATCCCCCAGCCTGTATGGATACCAGGGGTTGCCCTGACCCAGGTGCAGGACCTTGCCCTTGGCCTTGTTGAACCTCATGAGGGTCACACAGGCCCACTTCTTGAGCTTGTCCAGGTCCCTCTGGATGGCATCCCGTCCCTCAGGCGTGTCGACTACTCCACTCAGCTTGGTGTATTCTGCAAACCTGCTGAGGGTGCACACAATCCCACTATGTCATTGATGAAGATATTAAACTGCACTGGTCCCAGCACAGACCCCTGCAGGACACCACTGCTGAGTTAATAGGAGCCAACAGGGAAACACCAATGAAATACCTGAAAGGAATTAAGGGGTGTTCCTCTAAGGAGGTGGCACAGCCAACAGCCTGGCTGAAGTGCCTCTACACCAACGCACGCAGCATGGGCAACAAACAGGAGGAGTTAGAAGCCACCATGCTGCTAGAAAGCTATGATCTAGTTGCCATTAGTGAAACTTGGTGGGGCGAATCCCACACATTTAAAAAGTGACAAAATCAGTTTCAACAAATTAAATACAGTAGGAGCTATATATCTTACTTGTTTAATGAACAGTACTAGCAGCACAGGTTCCACCTAAAATAAAAAAAAAAAATTTAAAACAAGCTCAATAAGATGATCTTGCTGTTTAAAAATACTTCCAGGGAAGTGGGCAACGAATAGAAGCACTAACACAATTCAGTGTTCCTTAGCCATCATCTGAATTTCTCTACAGGAATGACTGCCATCCCAGGTGGGGATATAAACTAAAAATTGAGGAGGCATGTTGAACAAACAGAAAACTATCAAATTTTATCAGCTATTTAAACTATATTCAAGGTGGGCAGGTACACCGAGTGGTGTGAAAAAGCAGCTTAGTTTCTGGTAATACGTATTAGAGCTTTAATTCACATGTTGGTTACAACCTATGGTATAAATCTGTTCAAAACACAATCACTGTGCAGTTGCTAGAATTTTTTATTGGTTACCTTTCTTTACAGCATTAAAGATGAGAGGAAACTGACATGTTTATTTTCATTACTTTTATGTATTTTTTCTTACATTGCCAAGTGAAATCTTCACAGTTCCAACTTCCTTCCTTGAAACCAAAACATCATTATTAAGAAAATTCTCCTGAAACCATTTTGTCTTGCCTGCTCATTTAAAAACTTCAGGGAAATTACACCAACATACTTTCGAAACACATTGATTCCTTCTGCAAAAGCACATATTTGTTTGTTAGAATGTTTTATATCGCATGTATCATTTTAAAAGACACTAGAAAATTGCAGCCGTTTGCAGCATAAATTCTTCACATAATGAGATCAAGATCTCCAAACACACTGATCCTTCTTTTGACTTTTATTTTGGCAGACAGCTAGAGTTTTCCCAGTTCTTCTTTGTTCTTAAAAAGGAGATATTCCAAAAGAATGGAGATGCAATAGAGGTAAGAGCAGCGTCCTTTCCTCTATTCCAAGATTTGGGAAAATACTTTTCATTGATACCAGACCACGCTAAATATAGCCCTGTTGGCTAAGAGCCCTTTAAAGGCCAGCAAGACACTTGCGGCACAGCAGTGTACCTGGCAGCAAATACCCTTGGACAGAGATGCCAGCTCCTCAGACCAGTTCAGCATCCTCCATACTACATAACTCCCTCCACTGCTGGTTTCAGCATAAACTCTGCAGCACCAAGACCTCAAGTGAAGACAAGTGAATTGATCACACTAAGCACAGCACTTGCTCGTCTCTCTAAAAGGCAGGGAAGCTGCAACCTCTGAAATCTATACTAATCTAGACACACTGGGAACTGCAAAAAGAACATATATTAAGGATTCATGTTATCATGGATTTGAAGATATTTGATTTTGGCTACATATTTTAATATCCAGATGAATAATTAGTTCAGGACTGCCCACCACAGCTTGTAGTAGCATTTTACTGAAGCTGTATTACACAATTAGAAAGAAGCTGGAGTGATCTTTACCTTCAGAGGAAAAAATATCAGAGCCACCTGGCAGCAGAGCAACTTTAACAGCTTGATTATTTTCCACAGAAATAGCCTTATCCTGCAGGAGTTCAGAAACAGGGGTGAAGAGAAAAGATGGCTGCAAGCCCACTGTTTGATTAAGTTCTTGCAGTAAAGGTCTTGAAGTAAGAGCAGGTTTTTTCATTTCTCAGAGTGGAATACAGTTTGAGAAATACAATGAGCAGATTGATTATTTAAGTGACACTGAGGATAAGACTAAACTTTAGTTGTAGCAGAGATAACTTTATACTAGAATCAGTTTAGCCAGAACAACAAGAGAGCACAGAAAGAGGTAATTTATTTTGATAGCTTATTTAAAATTATACTGGATATTTTTAAACTGCTCTGAAGAACACACCTAGCCTGAAGGCTACAGGGATAAACTTTGGTTGAGGCCTTTTCAAGATTTTTCTCCATAAGATGTTATTTAGCAGGATGAATGTACAATATAGGAGCCTCCACTTGTTCAAGTTATACCAGGGTCACCCAGACTGAGAATCTTTCCTATTTTTCTTGTGGAAAACATCCTGCTTTATAACCATTGTTTGTACCATTACTGAGCTATTTTGATTTTTACATGTCTCTAAGAACTGGGGAAAGTAATGGGGAAAATATACAGGAAGTTTATGGTCCAAGTGACAAAGGTCTCTGGGTACAAGGTTTGGTCTCCTGCTTCCCCTGGAACAAGCTGCTTTGTATGTTGTGAGTATTATGCCTTCTAACACACATATCGAATTGTTGCATGTGAATTGGAAGTGTGTACTTCCTATATAAACTAAAGACCCTCCAGACAAGAACTCCGAGCACAAAGCTGCCTTCCATAATCCTTGCTCACAATTCCTCTTAGGGAGATCAGCACGAGGTCCAAATCTCTCTGCTGCAGGAACTCCTGCTTAGGTGGGTCTCCGCTGGATGGCTGAAGGCAGATTTTATCCAGAATGAAGTCTGTGAAAAATACCGTTAAATCCTGGAAGCTGAAGAGCATCACAGAATGAATAACATGGTGAGATACAAGTGATTATTACATTAAGGATGTTTGCATTTCCTGGCTATTCACAAGGAGTGTCTCTAGTATTTGGAAGTGTAGGAGGCAGATGCCCCAAAGACCTCACAATTTTTCAAAGGTTCACGTTTGGCTCCCAGGAAATTCAGTGTCTCCTATAAGATCTGCTGACTCAAAGCAAACAGTGTGCACCACAGATGGGGATGGCTGTCTTCCACAGAGCCTAGGTTTTCTTTAACGTGTGCAGCAGTGCACACAAAAGGTATTCCCTCAGCATATTCCTGACATTTAAATGTAGTAGAGACAATCCTGCTCTGCAGTGGCTATCTAGGAAACAAGCCAGTTGTTTTACAACTTTCCCATTTTTTAAGTTTTTTTTGCAATTTCCCTCCAAACACACACCACAACTCAGTTTTCTTCACCCAGTGCAGCTGTCACCATAACTATTCTTTGGCCCACTGGTGGGGCACTGCACAGTTGCAAGGCTGGTAAACACGCCAAGAAGCTTACAGTGACCAACAGAAGTCTCACCTTCCCTTCCAGCTTCCCCCATGTTACAGACAAAAATATTTCACTTCTGCATTTATCTCCAGTATGCTGGGGCCATTGCACTGATTCCTGCTCTTCACATCCGTGTGTCTCTACACAAAAGAGAGGGGTACAGTTTTGGTTTGTTTCCCTAGTTGGTAAAGCCCCCACCAACATTACACTGTCTCAGGTTAACTGAGACTTGACTAATTCACAGTAATTTTAGCGCAGATGTACAGCATCGGCTGTGTCATCCCATTTTCTTTTTAAGTATATTCACTTTTCAAGTGAAGTGATTACAGCAGTTCCTCTTCTCCAAGCAATTTACACAACGTCAACATGCATCATTAGAATACTCAGGGTTTTTTTTTTTTGAGGGAACTCAAGTATCTACATATTAACAGCTTTACATAAAACAAAACTGATTAGCTTTTGTTATTTCTCCTTTGCATATCTATGCAATCCATTAGACAGAAAGGGGCCTGGCGTTCATATGACAAATAACAGAAGATTGCAAATATGTTTAATATTCCTCTTTGTAATATAGTTTGGTTCCTGTAACAGCATTTAGATTGCCCTACAGAGTTTCTGTACTTTGTACTTTATAACATTTAATCTCTCTCCTGCGAAATCTTGAAGAACAGCCTATTACGTAAGTCAACTCAACAGCAAGTTACTGACAATGATTTCATGAAGGCCTTTATCCCAAAGGGCATTGGCAGGTAATTTGCAAACCTAACGTATGTCTGGTCAGCAGGGAGGGTTTTCTGTGTTCGCTTACATTCCTATAATGTAGCACAGTGGTATAGCCAACCTGAAGTTGAACAACAGATCTTTGACTATATTTTTCATCAATACAAAGCAGAACAGTTTGCATCAAATTTTAAGATTCAAAAAATAACCTTGGAAGAACAGCTAGCTATTTCTTTCACATCCTCCAAAAGACTTTGGTAAATAGCCTTTTCTTTATTAATACATTAGGGGGCTGTTTTACTTTAATAATAGATTCAACAACATTAAACACAGCCTCAACATTAATTTTAAAAAAACACATGATTTTTTTCTTAAAGCTGATAAGCATCTAAAAACTGTGTATTTACCTTACCTGGCTATCACATGGTGAGAAAAATGACAGCAATTTAAGATACAAGATGCTGTGCCTTAAAGAGGGATTATCATCACTGTAGTTCAAATGTTTCAAAGCTATTTTCCATATGTAACTAATTTTTTAAATTTAAACTAGTAGTACAGCTCAAGTGAGAAGTCCTGCTATAAAAGTGTGGGTGAAAGCATCTATAAATACTCAGAATTGTGCAAGTTAAAAAGCATCTACTATTTTACTCTATAGTAATAGTTTAGAAATTAAGTAAAAAGCTTGAATAATTGTTGTGGTTTTGTCATATTAAGGAGGCAGTATTACTAACTTTCATTCTACAGCTGGTATAAGAGCATACCTTTGAAGCTGGAAATGAAAATAATAATACTCCATACTAAAAATCTAGAACCAGGTTAAAAACAAGCTGCTATGTGGACGTTCACATGAAACCATGAAGCAGTGGCAATATAGAATTATCAAGGAGCAGATATGAACATACAGATACTTACAAACATTGCCTGGCATTTACATAGGACCCAATTAAGTTATTTTTAACTATATAAGCAAATGTAATATTTAGATATTTGTAAAATTACAGACCACTGCCCCTCCCACACATTTTTTTTCCTAAAGCCTGATGAACTTCATCTGAGCAAGCAATAATGCATAATAATTTTATTCTATCAGTACGGGCTGCCTCTGACTACATTCGTGTAGTGCCAACCTACACGATCTTCACATCGGTGCAGTGGTGCCATGAGACATCCCACTGTTAACCTCACCCCAGTGGAATAACTACCTAGCTCATGAGGGCATCACATCAACCCTGCTCTGCAGCTTCTAGCACCCAAGTTGGCTTGATTGCTCTATGCAGCACTGAAACATGCACATAAACCCAAAGTAACTCCCATCATAGGTCCCAGAGTGCTCGACTCCTTGGCACTACCGCAATACAATCTCACGTCAAGTAGAATTTGGTTCAGCGTTTCTCACTGCTGTATGACACACGTAGAGGACATGTTACTTCACTATCGTAAGTATTTCATTGCATTTACTTCACTATCACTGTAGAATTACAGAATGAATAATTTAAAAATTAAAAGCCAATGTAAATATTTTGGGTTTGGGTTACTTGAAAATTCTAGCAGCATTACAGGCTTGTGCATATTAACAAAAATTTAAGGAGATTAGTGACCAGTTTTGAACATATTTTTCAGGAGTATTTAATTCCTATTTAAGCACATAAAAATGCACAATTTCTAAAATAAACAATCATAATGTCAGCAGCTGCATATCAAATTTTTTGATAAACCAGGCTCTGTACTGAGATACCCAAAAGCAGATTTCTCATCAGTCCTTACAAAGAAAAGAGAAGGGTCCTTCATGTATAGTGGTGGGAAAAAAATTAAGCAATAAGTATTATTTTGCTTCAACCATTTGACATAGCAGACATATGGGTGAAAACTTTTTGACATTCAGAACATTACCATTCAGTTAGAATGGGTCTATGATGTTCTCCAAATACTTCAGATCAAAACCTGTTAGTTGTGAAAAGCTTGTTTTCTCCAAGTCATTCTATAACTGAAAAATTATTATTGGGAAGTTTCCTCAATGAGGTGCTTACCACTTCCAACACTATTTTTGCATAACATGTTGAAGACCCTTCCACAATCAGATTCATGTTACTATTTTGGCTTCCTATCACTCAGCTTCTTCTCCATCTGTGTTGCCATCGTTAAAATACTTTTACCACTCCAAACAATATTCATCACTTCCTTGGTTATGCCTTCATGTACCTGCAGTTATCTCCACTCCCACTGCACAAAGCACAGATAATTAGTTTAATTAATCTTCATGACTGTTTCTAAAATTTAGTAGCTTTTCTTTCTGTTCTCTGAATGAGCTTTAAATTGATGTCTGAGAATTCAAATGTCTGTTTTGCATGTTGTAAGTGCTGTCACAAATTAAAAACTTATTGTAAAGCATTTAATGTACTTTACAGAAAAAGATTATTATGAAATATGTTATACATTATTACCAGGATTTCAATGGACACCTCATTCACACAGGTGAATGAAGTGTGCAGGCAAAGAGACTATCCAGTCTGTAAGTATGACTAATTGACAACATTTTCTGTTAATTTAAAGCTCTTTATATATATATATATAAAAATATATGTATATATTTTAATATATATACACA
>NW_009221059.1:29018-101583 GCF_000690835.1 Fulmarus glacialis | reverse complement strand
CACGAGAACAAGGGCTAGCGACTGTAAGAATAAGCTTATATTAACTCTTAGAGTGCATCCAGATAGCTGTATAATCCATGTCCAAAAGATTTAAGAGCTCTTCCCTGATCTTTTAGTATAGGTTACCACCTTTGTTAATGGCAGTTAAAGCTAATATGCACACCTATAACTTCGAATGGCTTAGGAAGTGGTGTATTTGCCATTGTTACCTCTCCTATAGGCACAGTAGCCTCTGGCAAAAAAACAAAGGATATATTTGAAGGCAATAATCTCTTTATCATTTCACCATGGCCACCTGAAGGCACCCTTCAAGGTATGGAAGTCGAGAAAAAAATTTTAGATTTAGCTTTCTAGTTCACTTAAAATAAATCCAACTGGTCTTTATGCTTGAATATTTTATCTATTTTATGTATTCTATTAAATTTTGTCTGAAGGCTACTGAAGTCTGAAGAATCTTTGAGGAAAGCATCTTCTTCAACAGATGCTACACTTTTCTTCCTGTACTCCTATAAGCCCAGATAGCCTGGAAAACGTAACTTCTGTACAAAGATTTATCAGGCCATGATTTTTTTTTTTTCAGAGCCAGATAGCACAGATGAAAGCAAGTTCTGTAAAGACTCAGTGCTTCATGGGTTTAGTAATGAGAAACAGAAATTTCATCTCAAGGATAAAAAATCAGTTTTGGTTTGAAATCAGTCCAAGTTAATATTTACAGCTTCTGAGTGAACCTCAAAGGTTTTGAAGTTCCAGAAATCAGATTTATTTTCAAAAATATTACATTTGGAAATCAAGATTTCGCTTGAGTGAAGAATGCATAAACTATAACCTGGAGCTGAAATGCTAGCAAGAACTCCAGAGCCTGTCTCATACAAAGACTTACTGGCTATATTCAAACTATCTTCTTTAAGTAGCTAACATAGTCACTACAGCACTTAGCCTGGACCAACCTTCATTCTCTACATTCCTTTTTCAAATCCAGCTAAAGAATTTAAAGCCCAAAGGAAAAATAAGATCATCTAGTCAACTGCAGCATATCAAAGTCCATTGGATATACAGTATTTGTTCTTATATTGACTGTAATTATTTGCATTTGGCTAAAATCTAACTTGTGTCTAAAACATACCTTCTAAAAAATGTACACTCAGTCTTAATACAATGACATCTACAGATGGAGAATCTGCTTGGCATTTTCCTCCCATGATTAATCACTTTCTCTGTGCTTTACTTCTCCTTAGCATCTGCCTGTCTCTAACTACCAGCCACTGGTTCTTGTTACCTTGCTGAACGTCATTATTTTCTCCCTTGGCAGAGTGTTATCCACTGCAGTTAAGTGCATCCTCTGCCTTTTCTGTGATAAGTCAGTAAGTGCAAGCTCTTTAAGTCTAAATGGTGGTGAGTTTTCCAGTTTTCAAACCAATTCTGTGGTTCTTCCTAAGCCCTTGCCAGTTTTTCAAGCTGTCTAGAAACATCCAGTCTTCCTCAGTGCATGAACTATCTGTTAGTCACCTGCATATACATCTTGGAATCATATCAGAGCTCCTTATCATGGCACTGCCCTTCGGAATTGGGAAATCATATTCTACTCCAAGATCATCACTTCCCAAGACTCACCGCACCTTTTTGTCCTCCAAGATTTAATTTTAAAAACAAATTTCTGCATTTGTCAGGTTCAATCTAATAATAACAACATGCACAGTTTACCAGCCAAGCTAGAGTGACCTGCTTTTACCATTATTTCTCATCCCACTCTTCCTTGTACACCACTTCCAAAGAGACATTTCACACTGACAATTGTTTTTTTCAGATCTGTTAGTCATCTAGTTTAAATCCATGTGCTACTGACATTGTATGCCACTGCAGAATTCTTTAGTTAGATACAAGGAAGTGTTCACTTATCCACGTTATCAGTCTAAAGATCTGTATTTACCATTTTCAAACACAGTTATAATGTTATCACACAAATGAGTTTACTTTGACGAGACCTATTATCGAAAAAAACCAATGTTGACTACCATTAATTATGTCTTTAGCTTTAAATACTTTATGAACTGAATCCTGCCTCATCTTTTCCATTATTTTTCTGCACCTGGTGACACATTAATTTTACATTCACACAGTATCAACAACCTCAGATATTTGGAATCTTCCAAGGACTCCTATATTTAATAAATATAAATACTGTCAATCTACAGACATCCTTAGAAGTGCAGACATCTTTAAAGTATTCCTTTGCAACTAATGAGCCAGAAAATACCTCGTTCTGCTACGTTATACTTGTTTCTTTGCAAACACACACTCATATTTGTTGAATACTTATATCTTCTCTATCTCCCTACTAATAATTTTGTCATTTCCTGTTAAGAATAGGATACATGTTTGTTTCTTCCTCTTGAATATTTTCTTTACTTCCCTACTGTTGCTGTGGTTTCCTGTGTTCTTAATATATATTTTAAACTTTGACTGTGATTTCATAAAAGAAAGATATTTCTTCAGTGTCTTTAGCTTCCCTCATTAATTTTCTTTATAAATTTCCACACTTTTCTGTTTAATATCCTTCCTTCTGGACTATAATTTCTTTAGAGACTACATAGAGGTTATATAGATATATATATATGCTCTCACATTAGCCAAATATACTTGGTGTAATGAAAGGAAGTGACAATCGTTTTGTAGGACCAGTTGTGTGTCTTCCCAGCTGGGCATAATTATCAGTGATGGGAGAAAAGGTGTAGAGACAAGAAGAAACAATTTTCTTTTTCATCCATTTCCTTCATATGCAGATTTTCCTCTGAGTCCAGGAGAGAACTTCCCGTGGTGCCAGCTTTCTCTGGGGTTTTGAATCTTTCAGGTCCCAGTAGGCCTAGAGTAACTTCTCTGTACTTCTTCATCAGAGACTGGCATCTTCCTCTGCCTAAATCTTACTTTTCTTACTTAGGTTCCTAAGCCGAAATTTTCTGAATATCAAAAACAAATCAAGTGCTTAATTGCAGGCCATAGCTTTTATGGCACAAAAATATTCTATCAGAGTTCAGAAGCCTGATAGGACATTTCCACAAAAAGCCTGCAGTTTACTTACGTGGATAAATTATCAATCTTTGTCTTCATCTGTATGCAGCTGAAACCTAGTCCAAGCCCCTCAGATTATGCCCATTACACCAGGGTACTTTTGTTTTCCTTCTTAATTGGAAATGACACAGTAATGATAGTTAAATTCTGTGTAAGCATCTTCTCTTAGTAACAATCAGTGATTTCAAAGCAGTCCACTACTATTAGAACTATGATAAGAGAATTCAAACATCTATAAATATCCTATTGTTTTTGATCTGCTGCTTTTTTTGGTAGAAAGAATGGATGTTTTCCTCATTCAACAGATGCTGAGGACAATAGTTATAATACATTTCATTGCATTTCATGATTTCTGCTTGTGAACATTGTCCTTTATTTGTTCAAGATAAGAGTTCAAGAATCACCACATGCTTCTGAATAAATATTCACTTTGGCTAGAGCTGATATATAAATCTCTCCTCTATGACATCTGTCTAAATACTGGTCTAATTTACTAAATTTGAGGATTGCAGATCACTGGAGAAAGTCTTGCCTAAAATGCGAAAGTGCTAAAATACTTAAAAATAATCATGACTTGATGTCTTCATGATGTTACATAAAATTATGTGTGGATAATACTTTATAGTAACTATATTATGATATTCTGATTCTGTGCGCATAACTTAGTACTAGAATATGACTGATAACTTCCAGTCACACAACCATCCTAATTTATTCTTGCCATTTGCTACTGTTATTCAATTCCTGCCTGCCACATCCATCCTGGCTTCGACAGGTTCTACTTTGAGGTTACAAAAAAGTCAGAGATAGGTACGACACAGCAAATTCAGAACATCACCAGAATGTCTAATCTGTGAGCATGTCACAGCAGTGTGGAACACAGGGTGAAATATGTATAATATAGAGAGAAAGCCTCCATATACCATCCCTGAATTTAGAAAACTGAAGGATGTCACTAAGAAACAGACTTAAAGCAATACAGCTATAAGATTTTACATGTCTGTGACTGTTCAAGTGTTTCTCAAATGAGCGTTCTGTAAATGTTATCCCCAATCTGAGACTACAGGATGTAGCAATATTATAGTGCCTGTATTTAAATTTAATAATGCAGAGTTTTTTAATTATTCTGCATTGGGACTGGGAAACAATTACAGTTCCATTTGGTGGATTTCCTTCTAAGATGGCATTACAATGGAGTATGGAAGCCTCAAGGTATTTTGACATAGAGGTTGTAGTTTCAATTTTTTGTGACAGCTAGTCATAGCATTTTATTAATACTGACTGGATTTAGATATAAACTTTGGTGGGAATATCAGAGAGCTCCAGAGATGACTTGCCGCTTGCTAAGAAAAGAATTTTATATAATCATAGAAACAATTTCACAAAAAGACTTCTGTGCAACATGAATGGCTTCATTTCAGCAGCTCCATTAGCAACAAGTGAGTTAGTGTCTTTTTGAACTCCCATTAGGTGTTTAAGAGAGAGCGTGAAGTTGAAAAAGTCAGTAACATACTTGAACCAAAAGTACTAGAATAAGCCCTCCCTTGAGGCCTAGTTAGATAGTCTTTCTGTGGAGCTGTGGAACAGGGGGAAGTTCTTGCTCCACACTAAACTCCAGACTCTAGGTGCAATTCCTCCTACTATTGTTTCCCCACTGATGACCTCTGTCAAGGCTTTTATTCACTGCCTTCTGCTCCACTTGAGATTATTTTTGAGAGTGTTGGAATGCAAGAGAGAAAGATATCTCTCCAAATATAATAATTTTTAAAAGACCATTTATTTTTCTGATGTAATGAATGCAATGAAAAAAATAGAAAGAATTTGCTATTTACCTGAGTAAAACATCATCACTTTCCATGATTACAGAGGACTCAAAAGTTCTTCCCAGGTTTTTTTATGAAAAATCTTTCAGCCAGCCATGAGAAAGATACTAATTTCTGTAGTTTCATCTCCCGTCACTTAGTTCCCCAACTTTGATTACAATCCCTTGTACTTTTATGCCTTATAAAAATTGTAAGCACCTTGGGGCACAAATAAGTCAGTTTAATTTGTCTATAAAGCACCATTTTTTCCTAAGGCATTGAATGAATAATATATGATAATTTATAAAGCAGGTATTTGCAAGTCAGAGGGCTTGACAGCAGGCCAGTGAATTAAAAAGAAAGCAATGTTAAGAAGACCTCCACCTTTAGGCCAAGCTGGTCTTAGCGGCCAAGATACATTTTTTTGTTTGTAACTATTCAGTATGAGAATGCTGTCCCTTGGCAAAGTACTTCCTCCAAAGACAGGGAAGCTGGCTGTACCATCTGAGCTTACACTAAGCTTTATGAAAGCTGTGTAGAGCACAACTAGGCTAACCAGGCCAGCAAGTGCATCCTTCAGAGCAACATCTAAAACTAAAATGTAGTCGCATTTAAACTGCAGGACTGGAAAGAAAACAGAAACAACAATAGAATGGTACCAAATCTTTTTCCTTATTTTGCTAGGAGAAATGGTTACACAGTTAATGTGATGCATATTAAACACTCCTCAAGTACTTATTTATCAAACCTATGTTCAAAACAATCTGTTAAAATACATTTACTCAGCACTGCATCAACATTAACATGCTTCTCTCAGACTTCCTTCCCATTCTTCTGACTATATTTCACCAGACAACTTTTTTTTTAAAGCATGACAAGACAAAGTTCCCATATTTCCCTTCAAAAAGCACTAGATTTGTTGCAGAGACCATGTGTACAGTTCATGCTCAAAAGCTCCCATGCATCCAGAAAGCACGTCCCATAGAACTGATGAGTCATGTGAAGGCGCCATTTGTCCTGGATTTTCGGACACCCAATAGCCTAGTCAGACCTATAAATTTTGACTGTAAGTACTTTAGGGCAAAAATCTGTCATTTTAATTTGTTGAAAAAGCACCGTTCTTTCCTAAGGCAAGGTGTGAATAATACATGACAATTTAAAAAGGAGCTGTTTGCTACTGTTACTGCTCCTGCAAAATCTCTAGATTCTCAGACAAATGACCGAAGTACTCTTAATGCACTCAGGCTATATTTTTAGGTGCAAGGAGAGGACATATCCTCTAAAATCCAGACTTATGACAAGCTAAATATTCAGTGTTACCAACTAAAAATTCAATCTTAGGTTATTTGGTACTCTATTTAATGTCATGGCTTGTATAGCCAAAGAATTGCAGTTCTTTCTTTAATTTCTTATTGAGTGCCTAAATCCTATTGAAAGCAAGGAGTTATATATCTAAATGCTGTCATAGATCCCGAGTTAATCTTCCCAGTTCCAAAGAAAACCCTGAAAATAAAAGCTAACTTCAAAAACCAAAGAAACTAAAAAGACTGGGAAAAAAAACCCCAAAACAAAACATAAAAAACCCCAACAGAAAACAGAAAACATTAAATTAATCAATTAAAAAAACAAAACAAACAAACAAAAAACCCAAAAACATTAGCATATTGGTTTCTTAAATTTCTTAAATTTTCATATTTCTTCAGTAACCCTCACCCCATTACTTAAAAGTACACTGCCAAACCCAGGCATGAACATGGCACGTTGTTGAAATTTTCAAAATGCACCAATGATAATGCTGTAACTTGTAGCCATTGGCAGAAATTGATTACTAGAACACCGTGTCTCTATGGGTCTGTACGTATGTGTGTCTTCTAGAACATCGCTGGTTTTGTAAAGTGAGCTATTAATGATAGTTATGATTAATTATGTTAATGATTAATTAATCATTATTAATTATATGGATGCACTATGGAATTGCAGAATAAGGAGTAGTGCATGTTGGAATATGTATAAAAATATACACAAACAGACCCCAGAGTGAGTAGAAAGAAATCATCAACATTAACATCATTCTCTTCCTGGTAAAGAGGAGGAAGAAACCCCCACAGTTAACATAGTTCTCCTGGTGAAGAACTTTGAATATTGATTACACACCCTTCCTTTCTTCTTGTTGAGGAGCACAGGAAGCACACCACCAGAGAAAGAGGTAGTTATTACGAATTTTACCTGTATTACTACGTTAATGACCGTAGTAACGGGATAATTCAGATTGCATGTGCTAATAACATTGCACGATTAATGATAAATTAAAAAATAAACCATTGCATGGTTAATAATAAATCTTTGATTAAACCATTAAGGCTTTAATTTAAATTATGACTTCATATAGAAAGTATGTTTCTTTAGCCCAAATAAATTGTGCAGGTGTTTGGATTGGCTGTTAAATCTGGGTGCACCAATGTTCACATTACCTCTGCTTATGAACAGTCCCTGTTTTCATTATAAACCTTCAGAAAGGCTTGGATATCTTGTGTAATGCCTGGGGTTGTTTACAATAGTCTGAGAGCTGGAAGTATTAGTATTTGTATGAAACACATGAGAATAAAGAATTAGGATCCATTTCATGAAAAGACTTCTTTATTTAACTTTCCTTTAGGAGTGGGCTGTCAGACATCCATTTTCTGCATGTTCAGATGAAACCCTTTGTAAACCTGCCGTCTAATCACTAAAAGATAATAAACTCATTGTTCCAAGCCAAAATGGAAAGAAACAGTGGTGCTTCTTTTGTTTAAGACCAGAAGCCCCAAAGGACAGAGCTTCCAGAGGAAAAGACATGTCCATTTCCGTGGATAAAAAGCAGAAGTATCTCCAGTTTTACCTGCATGCAGTCTCTACTCAGAACACCCAGAACGGCAGTGATCTGAAAGAAACAGGTTGTAAGAACAGAGGATTGAAAAGCATCCCTACTTTTAGGTAAGATGTTAAGTATAGGAAGGATATAGGAACTGTATGTTACTATTCTGCCTTTAACAAAAAAAAAACCAACAACAACGTTACATGGTATTTTTTATTCAAGACAATGCATAGGAAGGTCCTTGTTGAAGCTGCAGTTGACAGCAGCAGCAAAAAAAAACGGAGCAAGGTTGAATGTACCAACCCATTAAATAAAGTTCAAATCACTCTAGCTGGGTTAAATAATAGTCTCTGAACTGGACCAAAAGGTGCTTTGCAAGAGATGGCACACAGGCTTGCCCACCAACACAACTCACTGTCACAGCTAGCAAAATATGGAAAGAGAAAACGATGTGGCAAATGAACCTGCGTGTGCTAGATAACACCAGCAGACTGAGAACCATGTTAGCAGGCTGTTGCCAAAGTCACTGTCAGGGGAATGTTTTAATATTATTCTTAGTGATACATTTCTGAGATGTGTTACTAAGCTCCTTCTCTCCTTTAATAATGATTTCCTTGCTTCATGTGAATATTCAAAAATTGTGATTGGACAAATAAGGCAAATGTCTAAGGTAGGTGTTCAGTATTTCTGGGCAGAGACTTGAGGACGGTTAGTTTGTTAGCCAGAAACCTTGTTAATAGCAAATGGGTTACAGTTTGAATGTGTTCCGTCATGCTGTAAGCTAATACAAAAGTTTACATTTCAATTTCACAATCAGGCTGTAGCAGTAAATTATTTTAACATACTTATTAAAATTCTGTATTTTCACATATATATAACTGGCTGGAAGGTTCTGCTTTTTGACTCAAATTTTCTATGCTGGGTCTCAGTCCAAAGGTGTATATTTTTAATTTATTTTGTTTTTGGTAAATGTGAGCAAAATCAGCTCATTTACTTTGCCTATGCAAGGATTAAAAAATGTTCTATATAAAGAAGCTAAATGTTTTAGGTATGCAGAAAGCATCTGAACTTTAAAAGCTGAAACTTAGCAGGTTGATACAGAGTATTAGCCTCCAGGCCAATTTGCAAAAATGAAATATTAACAAAATAAGAGTAAAAATCTACTAAAACCAATTATGCAATGTGTTAGTTACTTGCTGCAAATTCATTTATTAAGTCTGACTTTACCAATTAGCTTATAATTGTGTATTTATCTGTATTCAGAATCACATGTATGACACTGATCTCGCATAGCAGTACAGGTCTGCTTGGTATGTCCTTTCATCAAAGTGTTTTCTGTTTCATAATTACAGCAAAGTATGTAAGTAAACTGTGAATTCCAGCAATAGTGTTAGTGTTCTAACTTCAGTTATTATCTTTCCTCCTTGAGACGAACAAATCTGAGATTTGGAAGGCTTTACATCCCTTAGAGTGTGTTGGCAGCTACTTCTGGGCACCACTGTGGCCTTCCGTCATCGGTAGAATTGTTAAATTCCACCACAACACTGAGGGAAACTGCACAGATATAAAAAAAATTATTTGATAACGCAGGTAGAAAATTAGCTTCTTATTCAAATGGGAAAGTGAGGATTTAAAAGAGCTGATTCTCACCATACAGAATTAAGATGTAGAGCAGAGCAGTGGCATCTGAACTACTGAGATTCTTTTGTAGCCACTGGAGCACTGAAGTTTGACACCTAAAGGTAAAACAGATTAATAACTGGCAGAGAGAGAGCACCTTGTCCAAGAACAACATGTGCACAGACTTGGCCAATGATGCACAGGATGTTTGTGGCCTACAGAAATCTGACCAGGGATCTCCTGCACTGTAGCCAAAGGATTTACTCATCCCTGTTCTTTCACCTACTCGCTAAACACTGGCTCCTTCTCCAGCTCTACAAGATGTCCATGTAGATTGCTGTTTCTTCCCTGTAAGATTTACAGTAACCATGGCCTCAGGCAGGTAGACCTTCCCGTCACTATGAAGAGGGTGTAGTTACCTTTTCTTCTCTTTCATTACACTTCCCATTTCTCTGAAATAGATTGGCCCCTGAAGGCTTGCTACAGGTAGCAGTTTTCCATGCAGAGATCTTGTGCATGCTGGGTTATTTCTCATGTAATAACCAGTGTATGCAATATGAAAGATGTAAGGCTACCATACTTAAAAATGACATCTATAAATGTGTCTCCACACAGAATTTCCTTCCCTGCAATGTACATTTTCTCCCTAACGCATAACTTAAGATCTGTCCTTTTATCTTTTACAGGTCTTTACATGACTGATCGAACAAACTTACTGGGGCACAAGGACAATATCATCGGATAAACTGAACTGTCCAACCAGGTATGCATTTAGACAGATATAAACAAGGAAATAAATTTTAGGTTCAGAGAAGTCACCAGAAAATACTATATGTTTGAGTCAAGATTGCAAAACAAGTTTAGATGCTGCTAAAAATCACCTCACCGTTTTTTCCAAAAGTGTCCTGCCTCACAATCTTCTGTTAATTCATTCTTGAATGTCTTCATTTTATTTACATAACATGGGCCTTGTCACAGTGTGAAGTTGCCAAAAATAGTTATTATGTCTTTGGGCAAAAAAAGGCAGACAGCAGTAGAAAGAAAAGACTGTGAGCATTTAGATCTCCTACTGAGACCGAGATTATATGTCTGGTTTCCTAAATATCCAAAGTGAGACTAGACTAAAGCAGTGATGTTTTGAGACCTTCCTAATTTTGCCTGATGCCTTCCAACTTCCGTACCTGATATCAATACTGAGTTTACCCCAGTGGGTTTAATTTCACTCCCTGTCACCATTCTTGGTGGAAATAGGCCGAAGCATTCACATTCTTGACTCTATTTCTGACTTAATGATTTTTCCAAGGTTATGCATTATAAGCGATTTCAGAAGTGGATTTGAATTTTGCATGCTTTGATTTCATGTTGTTCGTACAAGGGTCTGCAGGCAGATGCATAAGTAAGGCCTGCCTATAATTCTATAACTATATATTACACATATATATAATACAAATAATAAAAATATATTAACACTTTGGAAAAAGCTGGCTTTAGTCATTTTCTTTTCCCAGAAGTGAGGTATGTCTAATAAGTCTTACCCTTCTCACAAAGGTATCGTAAAACATAATTAGTTAATGTTTTACGATGTTAATGTAAAGTATTTTGAGATCTTTGTATTATTAAGTGTCCTGCTAGTCCACTTCTCTTAGTGACTCAATACTGCCAGAAGCTGTATCTCCTGCCAATTACCAACAGGCAAGCAGCCAAAAGAGCAGTGGCAGATACAGAACCCGTACCAGGAAAGCTTGAACCAGGAAACTTATTGAAGTAAAGAGTCCAGAGCAAGGGACAGGAAAGGAAAGAAGACAAAACTGAGGACAAGGGAGGAGCTAAGCCCATCCTCTACCCTCTTTCACCCTACAGATGGACTTTTTCTCTACCACTTTTCTCCTCTTGCTTGCCCTTTTTCTCTGAGATTTATTGGGACATTTTAATCCCTTTCCTTCCACCTTCTGCCTCAGAATGCCGTCAGGGGCCCTTTTGGGGAGTTGAGTAGGATGCTATTAGTTAGACTCACTGACGTTTAAATCCCAGCTTTGCCACTTGCTTGCTGGAGGGGCTCTGTCTCTTTCCCAGTCTGTATTCACCTAGGCCAAATCCAAAGCTCATTGAAGTCATTTACAGTCTATCCCTTGATTACAGAGGATTAGGCCTCCACAGTGTGGCTAAAATTAATTCAGTAGCGTCTGTAGAACCCTCTGGGAAAAAATAGAAATAAATTGCTATCCAAAGAGAAACTGGCATTACTATTTCCTGGAGAGCTGATTGCAGATTTGGTTTTTTGTCACCAAACTAAGCATGCAACTGCAATGTCAGCACAGGGCGCTGTGCCAGTCCTAGGGCAGCAGAGGAAGAGCCATGATCTCATTTCAGTTAACAGAGTTTAGGACTTGTTTCATCAAAAGTACCTTGACAAGTGCATTACTGTTTATGGACCGCTGATTACATGTCCAACCATAGACAAGACAGGTAGTAAGACAGGGATTATCCCTCAGCACATACTAATGAGGCTGTTCTGCATGCAGCTCCCTGTGGCCAGATGCTGTACTTGGATGGAGTCCCACTGGGATCTTTTGTGGGTGCAGTCGCAAACAGTCAGTTGCAAAATCACAGTTTAACTATTATCTTTGCTGGAGAAAGCCAGGAATGAGTACCAAAGGTAAATGATACATTGCTTTGCTGGTGAGGAAGGATTCCACATCCCACGCTAATCTATAAATACAACAGTATATTACTGTGCTAGCTTTTGCCTAAATCCTAAACATTCACTAATTTTGGGTACAGGTACATGGTAGAACGTGTTCAACTACCTCAAAAAAAGGATTTCAAAAGGCTCCTGAGACTGCAAAATTTCAGAGACCATGCCCACATTCTTGTGGCATCAGCAGGCAGCACAGCAGGGCCCCAGATCTATCTTGGCTAACTGACTTTTCTCGTACAGAAGTAACATTGCCTCTCTCTGCAAAACAGATCCTAGCACTGGATGAGACTGCTGCCACTCCTTGAAGCATCTCAAAGGCTGTCAGAAAGCAGACTGGCAAGGACTGCTGCCTGCCCATTTGCCCAGGAAAGTGAACGGCATGTGTTCCCCTGCAGGTTTAGACTTGTCCAGAGAAAGGACAAGTGATCGTCACCTCCTCTAAATGCTTCAAACATTACAACATGGATTACTCGGTCTCAGCAGACTTCAGAAAGCCTTTGTCATCCATCAGAAGCAGCTTCGTCCCTCCCCACGTGCCAGGCAGTGCCGTTGTTTTGTAATGAACAGCTTCCATCAGAGTGCACAATTTCTCATCCTGTCTGACTCTGCTGATCATTCTTGTAATTAAGTCTCTTTTGACTCTCTTTGGCAGCACACCATCTGCACAAAAAGGCACACCTGGAAAGCGTTTTTCCTCTGGTTTTGCTATCCTTGATTAAACTCTGTTTTAAAGCAGAGAACCTTAATCAAAAGAATTGCCTGACTGCAGGTAGCTGTGCCTGTCTCACTTTTGTCACAGATTCCCTCTGAAGGCTTCAGGATTTGGGTTTGCATAACAATTTCCAAAAAAGGGTCAACTGTGGAGAGGTAATATTTTCAGAGGATTTCGCTATTAGGAAAAAAAATCCAATGGAATGAATTAAAGAGCAAAATAATAGGATAATATAGAAATTTCATAGGTTTCAGTAGTAATTATTATAAAATCCTATAAAATTTATTAGAAAAAATATTTGCTTTGTGTAGTATTCTTTTATAACTTGCAAGAATCTTATTCCTGAGTAAGTTCAAGAAAATGTAAAAGGAAATATTTGTCTTTTAATGAAGAGCAAGTTTAAATTGATGCTACCCCTGTAATTTTAGGAACCAGAGGCCAGGTCAGTGCTGCACCTCTTATGAAGCACAACACAGCTAGGCAGCATGAGAAGAAAAGAGAGCGGGATCTTTTATACTCTACTGTCTTTGATGGGGGGATGAGGATCAACAAAACTTCTATGTTGTTTACTCTGTGTTGAATCAAATGCCAAAAGGATGATCCATGTGGACTCAGGTATATGTATGAAAACATACATGCGTATATTCCAAACAGGTCCTGGTGCCTTCTTCCAGTCCATTCCTGAACAAAACTACACGTCGTTGCCAGCCTAACATCAAGCCCCATGCTGGTGCTCCTAGCTTATTACAGGTCTCTAATGGCTTCTGGGAGAGTGTAACAAAGCTCTGAGTCCCTGTACCTGTTAACAAAATGACAAGCTGCTTCCTGTCTCTGATCTCCCATCATGACCTCTGCACCGTGTAGAAAAGACAAGAAACTTTATCTTTGTCATGTGAAAACTTTTTCCCTGGTCATTTACAGTACCCAAAAGCAACTAGATGATAGAAAGTTTGAGACAGGAGCTAACAGGTATAAAAATAAGAACTGAAAAAAATAAAAGTACATTTTCTGAAGTGAGAAAATTACACAGAAAGGGATGTTTTCTAAGTTTGCAAATAGTTGGTGCCAACCAGCTTAAGCTGCTTAGCAGCAGTGATGCAGCTTTCAAAAGCAACAATAAAAAAGCACTTAGTTTACTAAATAATACACTTTTTTTACCCTTGATGAAAGTCTGTTTCTTATCACACAGATATCAAGGCGAGCCACCTAATGGCACTAATTTCAAAACCTGCTGCTGTAATGTTTAGTTCATGGGATACAAATTACAATGGATTCAAAACAGTTAGTGCTACATTAAAAAGAGGAATAATACTGAAATGCCAGTTTATTAGCTTCTGAAATATATGTGTGAATTTTCATGAAACGTCTGCTAAGAACTGGCAAGAATCTGTAACACTGGTAGCTTGGGCTGGGCAAGGCTTAGAAATAAAAATAAGTACCTGAAAGACCTGTCACATTCTCAGTGGGAGTTATGCTATTTACATGGTTTGTAGTTCACATTTATAGCAGTGTGGGTTGATCTTTATTTCTCCCACTTTGCGTGTTTTCACTGCAGTTATCTGTTCATTCAGCAAACATGTTTCAACTGAAGCTTCCTTGACCTGATTTACGTCTTAGAAAATGTACCTGTAACAAGCACAATTGAATGCTCAACTCCCACTTTTACCTCTGACACTATTTCTTTTCTTCACCCCTTCCTGGGTAAGACTCAATACATTCTTTCCCATGCTAAGCTCACATAAGCAGAATGACATGCTCACTAATAAATGGCTTTTTCTAGTAGCTTGTTCCTGTAAAAGAGAAGGAATTAACTACACATCAGAATGATCTGCTCACTAATAAATGGCTTTTTCTAATATCTTTCTTCTATAGACAAAAAGGAAGTAAATACAGATCCACTGCTTTCGCAATACTGACTTGCACAGTTACTCTTTTTGTTAGGACCTGCACAAGCTGGACTTAGTTTTGAAATTTATCACTGTTTCACTCCCACCAAAATCATGGCACTGGCATTTTCAGTACCATATCTTCTGAACCTGCTATGAAACTGCGCAGTACTCAGAAGATCGATTCCTTCTCCGTGGTATCACTGCTGTGCAAACAACTGTACAATGATGTCAGGAAAACATGTGGCAGGGTAACGGAAAATGTTTTGTGTGCCTATGGCTGTTGCAAATCTTTCATGCAAAATTGTTTAAAGACTTGAAGTAAGCTATATGAAGAACATCTCTTCATTTGGCTTACTTACTGTAACAGGAATGCTTATAAATAGCTATCTGGGGCTTTTTGTTCGCATACATTGCTAACTAGCAACTGTGAAAATCATCTTGTATACATCAGACTTCACATAGGATATATTATTGAAACATAAATAATAGAGCCACACAGACATCAGCTTCTCTGAAGGCCTTTCACACAGAAAAAAGCTGCTAAAAAGGCCATCTCCTGTGAGTTGTTCCACAGTATATTCTGCATTCTCCCCAACAGAAGACTTCAGCCAACATGGGACACTGTTATCACTGGGCCTTGTGATCAGAAGATACATTCTTTACCCATGTAACAGCTATTTTTCCTAACAAAGTGTAGTGATCCTGGCCAGGAGACCATCATACCTCAGAGAGGTAGTGATCCACATCACCGTTAACCTGAGCAAGTGCAGAGCTCTGCTGCGCTGCGCGGTGCTGCGCCTCCAGCATCAGGCTGTGCTGTGCTGCTCAAATCTCTTGGCTGCAGGACAACCTCAGCCAGCTATTCACCACAGAGGAGCCTGCGGGCAGCTCCTACTCCTCACCCGCAACTACATCACCCCTGTGACCTTGCCTTTACCGAGCAGTGCAGCAGGAAGTTCTCATGAGACCATCCCTTCCAACTGATATTAGAAATGAGGAACATGTCTTCACGGATGAGATCTGCGCAGCGGGCTATGGGAAAATCCACATGGGGTCTGCCCAATGCTGCACGAACGCGGGTGCCCAGCATCTGATACAGTGTAAAATTCACTCATTCTCTACATCCCTCTTCTTATTCTCTCTTACTAAAACAGATGTTTTATTAAGCCTTTTGTTGTTGGGTCTTTCTAATTGAGATCCAGCAAGAATCCTCTCTCTCCCTTTCTCTCACACCCCTCCCTTGGTGCAGAGCACAAGGAAGCACCTTGGTTGAAACACAGTGGACCATACATTCTGCATGTAAGAAGACAGAAAGAAGCAAGAAGAGTTCAAAGTGATTCTGGTGCTGCTGGTACATGGTTAAGCTTTACTCAGTGGCAGCAGCAAAACTCCAGTCATTCACTGAAATTAACATTGCGGAGGTCAGTGGTTCGTCTTTAATGACTAATAGAAAAAATATTTTGAATGGGATGCAGCTACAAATAAAAATACTTACATTTAGATGTCTAAAAGTATGTTTCTACCTGTGATCCAGTATTCTTAACTTCATAACAGAGGAAAGAGATCTAGAAAATACAGTCACCAAATTCTTGATAATGAGTCAGTTCACTCTAACGTAGTCAGCAAGGTCTCAATTCAGTTGCCAACTGCACTGTGCCATCTGACATGTCCTAAGACATCAGAGATATCCTAAGATATCAGAGACATCCAAATGGGAATAGCAGATATAAGGAGATAGAAACTTTTCTGACAGATTGGAGTACAGCTGGAGGTCAGAGTGTGTTGAATCCCCCGATACATTGGTCTTGTTTTACCACTAATTCTTGGAATAAATTCAGAGAACAAGAGACACGCAAGCACTGTGTTCACCTGCACAATGATGTGTTTGAGACAAACAGAAGTAAAGAGTTGTTATGGATCCCCTCAAAAAAGCATAAATTTCAGAGGAAGTTGTTCAACACCATAGTTTTACCTGCAAATTCATTGGACATTATTTTCCTCTATTTCACTTCTCTTTTCATAGCATATTAATTCTCAGCTTGACATTTGCTGCATGAACACTTGATTCAGAGTTAAGAAAACAGCTTAACAAGGAGAAAAGATATGCAAAATTAAAGGTTATTTATATCATCACCAGCAAAGTCACTTAGATGCTTAAAAGACTGTTAAAATTGATGGGAATCTCAAAACTTTTTAATGCTACATTCAAAAATATGGCTAGAACCTCACTTCATTAAAACAACATTGCTAACTTTCATAATAGAAGATCTGAAAAAACAGCGAATAAAGGTGCTGTCAGTAGGGGGAAGAAGGGAGGGCAGAAAACAGTTAGTTATTTCCCTCACCAACATTGTTTTCAAATCTGGGAGGAGCTGAGCATTTGGGGCTGGCAAAGATACAAGGAGGAATCTGTGAAACTAAAACGGCTGATGTTGAAATTACGTAATTGTGATCTGGACAGATAAACTTTGAGAAACAAAGTTTACTTTCTTCCTCATCCCCTGGGAAAAAAAGGTAAAACAAAAAAGTGACTATATTTTTTGCACTGGACTTCATGAGATTTTTGTTGAAAACTTTAAAGGAAATGTTGAGGATGGAGAAGAGATGGTTTGAGTTTCACCATCTAAGCCAACATAAAATAGAAGGAGATTTTAGCTTTTGAAAGGCAATCTGGTAAGCGGTCCACAAAAATTATATTTTTGTGAAAAAAAAAACAACCACCTTTTTTTTCCCCCAGGAAGTCATTACTCTTCAAAAAAATGTCATGTTCAACACAGTCTAATTAGACAAAGACGTAAGTCTCTGGTAGAATAAGTTATTGAGGTAGAATAAGCTTTTAATTTAAATTTGAGCCTTACTATCTTCAGTGGGCAAATACCCAGGCATTTCCCCATTCCCAGCAGGGTGTCCCCTGCTGATCTTGTCACAGTTCTAAGTACAATTCTTATTAGAATTGCATGCATGGTGTTCAACCTGGTCTCCTGAAGAGAGAGTATATCAATGCAGTATCTCATTGCGTATGAGATTGCCAGGTTATTCGGCTGTCACTAACTAATACTTTCTGAACCCATTGATCAACTTCAAGCAAATTTGTCAAAAAAGTCACCAAATGAAAGTTTTAATGATCAGTTTTATAAAAAACAGGTAGTCAGGTAGACATGAAACACTCTTCATGAAGTCCCAGTCAAAAAAGAAGCTTCAATGAAGAGCTACATCTTATTAAGCATCAAAGACCACGTCTGTGATAGCAGGTAGTATAGCTCAACAGGAGGAAAGAACTTGTGCTGGTGACCAGATAGTCACACTATACACATAGCGTATAGGGATGCGGCAGAATTTTGAACCAGCTATAATTTGGTCTTTTGAACGGAATGCTTATTAGAAGCTGTTTTGGTTTTTTTTTTCATCCAAAAGGAATCAAGTTCACAGACTCTACAACGCAAACCGAAGCATGGTATATGGGGATAATGTGAGATTAGCTTCAGAAGCTCCTGATCCTACAGTGCGTGCATAGATGCATCCAGGGAACCCAGTCACAGACACAACCCAGAGGAAACCCATCCTACTAGTTCTACTGCTGTTTGCTCTATTGCAGCAAGTGAGACTACAACTGATTCTTTCCTTCCAACGTTTCTTGCTAAACGTGTAGAGATGCACAGAAATTAATCAACCGTGGAAGCAGTAAGGTACCAGTGGGAACTCACCAGAGAGGTAACTTGTTCCTTCTGCATGAAATCAGGTTATCAGGTAAGGATAATAAGAATTAAACAATATGGCACAGGGCACCATCTGGAGAAATACAGAGATAGGAATACTAACCCTGCCATGCTTTTGCCTCCAAATGAAGTGGCATATGACAAAAGCAGAAAATGGAAAATGAACGTATTATTCCCAAAGCAGGACTATTGCGACGATGAATTAATAAAGGATGGGATCGGATATTCAGAAACATATTTAAAATCATGGAAATTTATCCCAAAGCTCCAAACATTTAGAAGATTGATGTCAATATAAAGCATCATCAGATTTTTCAGAAGAAGAATATTATAGGTAATAAGCTGCACTGGTGGCAGTCAAATCAGGAGCTTTTTTAACTTTCTCATATGCGTTTGACATAGAGGGGTGACTGACCCACAAGCCGATGACTGTGCCCTTCAAAACAGGCTCTGGCCTCACCCTTATACAGAGGCAAAAAAGTGAAAAATCAGTGATTCACTTGCACTTTTCTTGCCCTGAGGTACTGATTTAGTACCAAATGTGTTCTAAGACATAATGCTCACACTTTTAAAAAGGTTAATGTTAATGGTAGTGGCCACTTAATTGGCCTATCTTGCCTGCTGTGTCTACTGTCCCTCTAATAGAAGACAAGAGAAGTAACGATGCCTTGCAGTCAAATGGTCAGGCAAGATAAAAAACAATTTCCAGCAAGTAGTCATTTATACTGAGAAGAAAATGAGAGAAAAGCTAGGGAGACAGACTGACAGCTCAAAGGCTCATCAGAGGATGAACTTTTAGCATATGGCAAGAAGCTGAAGGAAGCTGTGAGGTAAAATAGTAAAGATTGCTATCAGTTTTGGGGCTGCTTTAACATATTTTGTTGTTGTTGTTGCTGCTGTTATTTTCTACAGTAAATATAAGCTGCTGGTTTTTTCCTGGCAGATTTCATCTTCATTGGTAATTCAATGTAAGTGACATTATAAAGCCATGATATGAAACAAAGCCAATATGCATTAATGGTTTAAACTTCAAAAAGGTAATTAATAACTTAAGTAATCCTTAAATTAATGAGCTGGAGTCTGCAGACACTTTTTGCTGTTTATTGTCCTGTTTCTTAATGCTGAATTGTTGGACAAGAAAGATTTGTTTTATAAGTGCAAATCACATTGAATGACTTTATCATGCCCCATCCTCCCCAGTGCAGTTGAAGCTAATGGCTTCTTCCATATTCTGCTTAGATTTGATAGTAAAAAATTGCACAGAAGCTGAAAATACCATTTAAATATATACTTCACAATAAAATGCATTAATTATAATATAGTTGTAATTTGAGTGGAGTAAGAGTAAAGAAAGCTAGTTCAAAATATTTTTAAACAACTGGTAGAAGGTTTTTCAGTAAGAAGGAGAAAAATTCCAGCTGAATTTCGGCAAATACATAGTTTATGTAACAGGATTCTTCAAACCATCCTGTGACAAGACAGTGCGGTAGCTAGAATAATTCATACATTACTTTAAACTTCAAGTTGCATCAGATGACGATGTCATTATAGATATAAAAAAATTAGTCATATTCTAGTTACAGAGTAATTATACTGCAGATAACATATGCTTATGAAAAAGTTATAACTGAAAATGTCATGAACACTAACACCCCGCTATTTCATTTGCAGGTCTCAGTTTTGCTAGTTATTTTCCAGCTAAAATACATATTTTCCGATTTCTTGTGCAATATAAAAAAAAAAGGAATGGCCATCTTTTTCAGCTGTAGGTATTATCTAATGAGAGAGAAATACAAGTAATGCAAAGGAATATCAAAAGATTATTTTTGTTCTGTTGATCTGATGACAATTAAGGTTTTCTCCCTTGTCTTCAGAGAGATTCTGAAGGAAGTATTCACTGCAACTGCTCAGAAAGGGAAAGCGTTTTTCCCTTGCCGCAGCAGCCGCCACCTTTTCAGCCTAACAGTGAAACCAGCACTGAAGCTGCAGGTTTGATACGTTGAGACTACTGAATGGACAGAGTAAATTGACTTGATATGGTTTATTAGCAGCAGTGAAGCAGCACAGTAAGCATTCATTCTATTCAACAAAATAATAAGTTTTTTACATTTATTTGGTGAAGATATTATTTAAATCTCTCACTTACAGTGGCTTTTCCGCAGTGACTATAAACGCTTTTGTGGGAAATTCTGACTACTTGAACAAGGATGAAATACTGGCAGAGTATACAAAGAATATACGCATCAGGTCGGGAAGATTGTAACAGTTATTCATGTGGGGTTCACACAGAAGCAAGTAATCCAACATGCTACAATTTTTACTGTGGCTTTTTTCTGTGTGACAAGCAGTATGCAGAAAAATAAGCAGGATATTGGCAATATATCTCAGTATTCAGTAGAACAGCATTAAACATTTGACTTTTGTGGGGTTACACTGATTTATTCCAACTGATGATAAAGTCCTTTAGACTTTAACAATTGTTATAGATGTAAATTTGAAAGCTAGAAACTGCCAGTGCTGGTTGGCTGGACATGGATTTGTGGCCTGCATTTCTGAACACATCATGGATTTTTGGTGAGTCCTTTATTTTCTTCTTTAAATAAAGGTAGACTTTGGTGTTTTTCTTAGGGCTTGTTTAATGCTGCTATACTGATTGCTCTTCAGTAGGCAAAGATGGAAAAAGGACAAAGTGAGCAGTAGCTGTACTGTGACACAGTATGACAGAAGCATTCTTTGTCTTTATCTCTCTACAGACTGGAGACAATTAGGAAACTGCTATTTCATCCTTTCGCCTACCTCATTGTGACCCAAACACTGCAAGATTAATATTTTGGGGTTTCTTGAGAATTTATATATTTCTGTTTGCATTATAAAATGTGACTTCCCCCAGCTGAATTATTTTCAGTTTTCAGAATATGAAATCCCCAAACATTTTGACACACCTGAAAATTTCTACAGAAATACATTTTTTTGTTCACATTTGAATCGAGATATAAAGCCACTTTGTAATATATGTGTACATGGGTATGGTATGTATCTGTGTGTATGTGTGTGTGTATATATATATGTTCACATAGAAAACATCTGACTAGATCTGATATGAAAATGATGGTGAATAAGATACCAAAACTTTGGAAAGCAAACAGGAGGAAAATTCATGTTGCATTACATATCTGGATCCATAATCATAAATCCACAAAAACCCATAGAATCATTCAGTTGGAATAAACCTCATAAGGTCATCTGTTCCAGCTCTTCCACTCAAAGCTTGGAAGTTGGATGGAACTTCAAAGTTAGATGAGGTTGGTCCAAGTTACATCCTCTTAATATCATGTATTGAAATAAAAAAAAAAAAAAGTAGGAAACTTAAAAAGTCACCTACTCCATCCCCTTCTGCTGAGGCAGCGTTAGCTCTACCACTTCTGATCCATGCTTCTCTAACACACTTTTGGAGAATGTCCATAGAATGATTTCTACTGCTTGTCCACCTTCTTTCAATACTTGACTGTCCATACACTTAGAATGGAAAAACATCCTGGTACTCAAAATTAAGATTTTGAGCACTGTTAGCTTATTCTTGTCCTTCTCCCACAATATTCAAGCATAAGAAATTCATGCTGTCATTTTAAAATAGATCTTAAAATTATACTATTTTCAGTACGAATCCAAAACCTACTTCCTTCAGGCTACCTACGATTGTAACCAAATATATTAAAAAAACAGTAACTTGAAAATCCAGCTTCAGAAATACCAGAAATAATGCTATTTTGTGAATGTAGGAATTGATTTGGCAGACTTTTGTGTAAGTCATCTACATTTTCATTACAACTTGTAATACTCAACAAAGCTGACAGTTAGCCATTGACCCAAGAATTCCAACCAGAACTGCTGAAAGACTGGAAGAAGGGTTAAAAATTACTTTTCCCCCTTAGGTTTATCCTAAGTTAATTACATGCAAACACCTGTATATGCAGAAACCAAGTGTTCACAGCTCTGTAAGTTTGCCAAGTCTTTTATTACATGAATAGCAGAAGATGGATTTTACTGTCCTATTAAAAAAAATGTTAACCCAGTATAGCATGAAAAGATAATATATCTGAGAAAATGAAACTAATTTCTCCCTTCACCTACCCAAAGTAATACTCATAACCAGTCCAAATGTTTTTTCCATATCAATGAATCCTAACTTTTAAAATAAAATAAAGTATATTTTTGAACAAAATTCACATAGAATATATTCTTGGTTGTTATACAAAATGTTTGGTCTGTCATAGCATTTAAAACCTGTTTTAGGACTTTGTCAAAGTATATTCTTGTTGATAACTAAACTGATCCTAATCCCTCAACAAAACTTTCCTTTGCTATTTATCACTAAAATCCACGGACTCCGGTCACATCTCTGTGCAATTTTAGTTCCACTAAAACAGACCCATGTGCTGTCGTTCCCAAATGTCTTCGCAGTCATAAAGCTGAGAAGATGACTACTAAGAAGCTCCTTACTTCCATGGGGTATGAATAAGAGTAGAGTCCTGCCCCACCTTTGGCATCCTTTTCCCTGTCATATTATATCATAACACCCTGCTTCACAGAGTGCTTTCCTCACCTCTTTCTTAGGACAGTGACAATATATTTCACTCTAAGGAAATTTTCAGTATAAGGCCAAGCAAGATAGCCCCCAAACTATACTATATTCTCCAGCTTTTATAGAATATGAACAAACTTCCCTGAATTTTATGTTTGAGAGTGAAACAGGTGTGGAATATTAAGATGTAGGGTTATCTCATTTCATTAATAAATTACAAGTAAAGATGACATGTGTCCCTCACAAACTTGATCTAAAGTGAGTCAGCAGCAAAGGGCATTGCATTCTCCCCACTGCCTTTCAGCCCCAGAAGAGCACCTACATCTTATTTCCTTGGCTTTCACACACAGAATATTAATAAGCTGGAGCTCGTAGGTGCCTCATCATCTACTCCCAACACATATAAACATACACAATTTACAGAAATCCTCAAGTCAGCCTTACATTACTGATTAATCATACTCTCCTTTTTTCAATCTCTGTATCTTCACAGCGATTTCAAGCTCTGTGGGTTTGATTTTTAAAAGTCGTATTCCTTCCAGAGTTTTTTCAATGTTTTCTACTCTGTAGCTTGCCCACTGAAGCTTTGTGCTGTGCTGTTACTCCCTCACCTGCTCTTTCAGTTCATTGCAGGTTGCTCATTTTTTAATATCTCCTGGCTAAACTGGGGTCTACCAGTGAAAGTCTAATGCATTCCTGTTGCTGTGATCACAAAAGACAAGCCAAACTGCTCCCAAATCATACAGAGACACTTTATTTGGGGTTTTAAAGGGAAATACAACTTATTAATGAAGCTTTCAGAACAATCAGAGGCAGGTTGAGCAGATGCCTGCTGCTTATGTAAAGATTTACATGTAAAGATTCTTGAAAATGTTTGATTTGCCTTAAGTAGCTTTTAAAAAAATCCAGAAAGTATTTTTCAAATGTTCTCAGATTTCTAAGCAAAACTGAAACATCAAGAGGGTTTGGTTTTTTGGTTGGTTTTTTTGTTTGGGTTTTTGTTTTGTTTTTTTTTTTTCCCCAAAAGAAAAAAAAAAAAGCTTAAAAAAGGGCAAAGAAAATTTCAAAGACTTTTTTCTCCAGTTTTTGTCAACAAATTTCATGGAAATTAAAATGATTTCTGAAAAGGTCTACTCGTAGGAAACCAGGTGCTTACATATTTTCTTTTTTTTTTAAGATATATATTTGTAATTATCATTATGTATTACCATATTACATTTATTCATAAAATCACTGCATGCTCTGCAGTGGAATGAAAGCTGCTTAGCCCTTTGAAGACTTTCAAGTAATAAGATATTTAATGAAAAAGCAAAGTATCAGCAGTCTGACATCCAGTGCAAACACATGCCAGACATATACTCTCCTCCAAGGCAGATTTGGCTTAGAGGGACCCTAGAATATTACAGCAGTTCTTTGCCAGTTACATTAATACAAAGTGAGTGAGGTAATATTTATTGTGAGTATCACACTCCAAAAACACATGTTTTGTGATTCTCATTAAATGGCAATTTACCAATAGCGTGGTAATACCTCACCACTGAAAGCAGGACTGGAGTCAGTGCAGACTGCATCTGTTTTTAAAAGCTGTACTTTTGTTCCTTAATCCTGTATTCAGGGAATACTGCAAGTTCTGATAATCAGACTGCTGTTTCATTCAGACTTTGTTATTATAAATGTATTAACTTTTTCATAAAGCAATCTGTATTTGCAATTAATCAAGTGAGTTGTCTCTTTAAGATAGTAGCCTAGCAACTTCCCCGAAACCAGGGGAAGTCCCAGTTTGTGCTGCAGACCGACACAATTATTATCTCAAGCCTGATCTACCTCATGCAAATGTTTCAAATCATCCTTCTGATTAAAAAGGAGGAGAGAAAAAAGTTGGTGGAAGCTGAAAAAAGTAACATGTAGGTGAGTATTCTTTATGTGCATGTGAGCTAAAGAATTTTTCAGTGGGCAACTTATATTTTTATTTGTCTAGAAATTAATACAGATTTGTTTCTCATTTCCAAACAGGGCTGACGATGAAAAAAGTAGTCAATTTTCTTCTCGTTGTTTTGCTTCATCTCCAAACTAAGCACTCATTCAAGTGGAGCAAAAGTAGGATGCTGGAAACATGAAAATGTACTTTCTAGGTGAGCTGAACTGAGTGTGAACCCACCTAAGTGGATTATATTGAATTCGTCTCAAGGCATCTAGATTCCCAACTCCATGCAAGACTAAAGACTTGGTAATTTCGGATTTGACTAAGCCTTTCACAGCTTCATGGCATGGAGTCTGGAAGTACTGGGGTTCCCAGGGCTCCAAGGTGCCTCAATACCATTGCTCAATCAGAGCTGCAGGCTTTAGAAGTTTTGGCTTTAGAAGAAAATGGCCACAGGGCCACCCTTGAATCAACAATAGATAGATCTTTGAACGGGACCAAATGAAACCCCAGGGACAGAGATCTATCAAGGTCTCACTTTTGCACATACATTGTGCACAGGTACATTGCATGCTTCATTATTTGTAATGTCTTCTTCCAAGTTTAAAACAGAATTCTGCTTCCTCTCCTCTTTATATGTTGTATGCTACAATGAACTGTAAATATGCTTCTTTCTTCTGGAAGAACAATTACTGCTCTCAGGGGATGGTCAACAACATACGAGACAGGCCTCTCTGCCTGTGCCTTCCCTGAATGTAAGTCTAAAGCTTTTAACGTGTTCAACAAGATGGACATAATCTATGACTGTGCAGACAATTCAAAGGATCACAGTAGGGGAAAGTTTTCTTAATTTTTCATTTTGCTTTCTCTGAGCATCTGACAATGGTCAAAAGCTTCAAGCTATGCAGGGCTAATTTTAAACTTTCAATTTAACTTCAGTTTACGAGGACTAACCTGAAGATGAGTTTGTCCCTCCTGTAAAGTAATTTTTGTTGTTCCCCTGAATATCCAGCCAAGCAGCACATGAAACTCTTTTTCTGAAATCTCCTTGTATTCATTACCAGAGAAGCAGAACAGTTCTGATTCAAATTGCTGAAAGGATTTCATTTAAATCAATATATATTGCTTCAGGGCTTTCTATCTGGGGTCAGGGATGAAGATTCTTGCAGGCAATAATAACTCGCTAGCAAAGACAGAGCCACTGAATGCTGAGAGGCCTAGATGACTGGTTTGTACAATTACCTAAATTTACATGGTTTATATGAAGCTGAGGATGTTTTTCTTCTTTCAGTACAACTTGATTATGAAAGTGCTCCCTTACTACACAGTCCTTTAAACTTACTCAGATACAGAGGTGATAGTAAGCGGCCAAGTGCTTACGTTATTCTTGGAAGCAAAGAAGTTAAAATTATTCAAAAAAATTTTAATCCCTTTTTTATCTTTTTGAAAGACTGGCTAAAAAGACAAACTCTATAAATCCCAGTTTGACCATCTGTGAATTAATATCATTACTATGTCTTGCTACTTAACTCCTAGTATGTTGTCTCTGTCTTCCAGATCTCCTTCCAAGGTGTTATACTGCTAAAGACCAATGGACTATTCATTGAGCCAAAAAGCAGATTTTTTATGTAATTTTTAAAACATTTCTTCTGAAAAGCTGGATAAGGCTCAGTGTTTTTTGCACAGCAATCAAAGACAGTTCTCTCAAACTGCAAATAGTCAATGACTGATTCAGATTCTAAAGCATGAAGATTTATAAGGGATAAGAATCAATACAATGCAGTTGAAAGGAGTGGGAGTAATAAGAACTGAGTTAAATTTAAGAGAGAGAGGGCTGACAGAAGATGTTTGCCTACCTGCTGTCTTCACCTTTGCAATTCATTTCCCAGCCTAGACCTAAAGAGTTCTACAGTTAGAAGGCTTTCAGGCTTGTACCCAGATATATGGGAAGTGGGCAGATAACCAAACAAAGATGAGCACATATGATGTAGAAGAATCAGGCCAAACTTGGCATATTTGGCCTCTTATTTGTTTACATGCTATAGGAATAAGTTTATATTTATTCTACAGAATTAAACTATTCTGTATGTGCAAAGCATAGCATGGTCTCCTGATTATATCCAAAAGAAATGTGGATATTGGGGCTTTAATATAAAGTTCTAATACTTCCTAAAAATCACCCTAGTCTGTCAATCTCAGTCATACCTACTGAGATTGCTACTATGCTCCTGCGAGTAGCATAAGTTAAATATGCTTCACGGGGTTGAGCAGGGAAGCATTTTGTTTCATCAGTTTTGAGTACCTGTCGTCTAGCTGCACTATATGACCCATTTACAGTTTTGTTTTCTAAGACAGGCCATACAGTAGCTTTAAGAGAACAAAGGACCTCATCCTTGCACCGTGAAGAACAGAACCTCTCACCCTTGAATTGAGTCATCGCGGACACAAGACAGCTGCCATCCTTGCAAGCTGGGAGATATTCCAACAACTTCGGCATAGTTGCTCTGTTTAATGGTAATTTTCTTCAGGAGCTCAAGGGCCTGTTTCCTAGTTTAGTATCATCTGCTATGACATGTGACACAAATTTACCAACCTTTTCATACAAGGCATTAATCTATTAATTTCCAGAAGTCCAGCAGCCCAAGCTGCCATGATTCCGGAAATCTCAAACATGTAAATACAGTGAGTCTCTATCCAAACATGTCCAACAAATTATACTATGAATTTGTGCTACATAGCTGACACATCATATTTATTAAACACGAGCAGATCAAAAAGCATATAGACAGTATGCCCAAGCCATCACTGGTGTGTATCACAAGATGGTAACTGGCTTTACCAAAGCTTCTAAGAGATGTCATCTGAAAAATGCTTCCACAGGAAGATACTGTAGTTGTTATAGGAACATAATCTTCAACTCTTGGATATCTAATTTCAGATGAGAATGGAAGAATATAGTATACTCCAGAATAGCTCAAAATCGTAGGCTTTGTGGCCATTTACCAATCTGAAAGTAAATATCAGCAGAACTTACCTACTTTGTTTTCCAAATTCATTAGAGAAACCCATGTTTAAAAGAATGTTAGGAATTGTTGTCAGACTGTGGTTTGCAATGCTATGCTAAGAAGTGCACAAATAGTCCATTTGTGTGTTGCTACTATAATATTTACAATTAAAATTTTGATAACTAAGAATTCACAACAGTTTCAAGGGCTGACAGTGACCCGTAGCTCCTCACCAGTAGTTCCGGTTAAGGAACCACTAGCTTGGAAACTGAGCTAATTTATCATCTAGAAATGCTGCTTTTCAGATTGGGTTTAAAACATTGATAGATCAGCATGGCATGCTTTCACCCCCTGTTCTGCAGATAACTAGAAGACTTTCATCTGATGGGAGCTGACATTTCAGCACTTTGTAAGAACACGATGTTCTACAGGTGTACTTCTAAAAAGGTGATTTACATTATGAGTGCAATGGTAACAGCAAAACAAGTCCTTTAGGTTGTCAGGAGGGGAAAAGTTCTCACGTAATGCGTGGCTGGACTAATAAAGGATTCTTAAAGTCTATGGAATCTGGATTTTTATTCTTTTTTTCTTTTTTCTTTTTTTTTAGAACTAGACTACTGTTGAATCTTTATAATAAAAATAAGCATATTCTTGTGTTCTTGCATCCACAGACTCAAGCAGCGATAAGGGTTTTTTAATGGAGTTAGTACTGGTATCGATCGCTCATTGCTTAAAAAGGAACTTGCAGGTTAATCAGATCTGCAAGTGTCTTTCTCATTATTTACATTGCTGAAGAGGATTAAATATTAGGGGGAAAGACCAAGGTTTGCTTTGCCAGATAAATAAAAATCAATTTGTTGTCGTTAGTAAATGTGTTAAATGTAGCAAGATAACAAATCCTGCAGCCCTCTCGAGGATGATTTTTCAAGACAGAGTAGCCTCTGAAAGGCAGTAAAGACATGGCTGTGAACACGGTACTATGTAGGAGGTATTGCTCACTCCCTCTTCTGGTTAATTCTTCTGTTAACCTCATTTCCAAATCTGATTTTTCATGTAATGTGTGATATTAATCTCCACAGGGGATGGACAATTACACACAGCTGTTTCTTCTTTTAATCTCGTTTCCAATTCATAGCTTGGACATCTCTTATGCAAATTGTTTGTGTTCATGACATTCAGGTTCTCTAACAGATCTGGAGACAGCTAATGAGACTGGATCTTGACGAGTTTCTATAATGCTGAACACCTTCACCACATATTGTTTTGCAGCTGTACTTGCAAATTCCATATCCTTGTGTGTTTACATCCTTCTGACTATTTGCAACACAGACTGTCGTATTGCTGATGGCCAAAGTTTCTTAGTGAACTCTTGCCAAGTTCCAGCAGCTGCGGTACCAAGTACCATGTTCCACAGTAGTATCCCCTGGCTTTGTACCAGGCTGCAAAGTACAAATTTATAGATTAGGGAGAGTTGAGCCTGATGTGAGGCAAAGTTATAAGCAAAATTACATTAATGTCTAAATCTGCTTTCTCTAAAACTGTCCTACTACCTATGCTGGAAATATTTTTTCTCTGGCAGTGTCTCTTCCCAGACTAACAGATCATGGATACACACGATTTGTATGAGGGTACATTCTTGCTCCTCACATAGTGGGATCTAGTTCTGCAGTAAGGGGTATACAACAATTCCATGCCTGTGTAACAGCAGAACAGGTTCTTATCTCACTCAGTTACCTGACAGACAATGCAAGTCAGAGAGCACACCTTATCAGCATTATGTTTGTTTACGTCTGTGTGTCCATACACTGTATAAATCTCTGAGTCCATTTGGCTGAGATTAGAATGGAAGAATCGACAAAGTGACATGGGTGAAATGCAGTTTGCAGGTTGATTGTGTGTGGAATAGGTTTCATTTTTAAGTATCTGAATAAACCAGATTGCAAGGAGAAAACAAGGTGCTTGTTCTGCAGTTCGTGGGCTCAATTTATTTCCGAAATTGGACGCAGGAAGAGGATTCACCTTTTTTTAATTGGTAATAATTGAGCAAAGACTGTTGGGCTACAGCGCTGAGGATGCTGGACTATGTTGTAGCAAACAGCTTCATGCTGTACTGCCAGAAGTTACGGATATTCAGTACCTTACAGGACTAAGACAATAATCCACCAACATCCAGCAACATTCAGTACAAACAAATATATTTTAAAAATAAAATTCATATACACAAATATATTTAAAACTTCTCTTTCTCCTGCATTTTACACATGAGAATTATCTGACCTTCCAGTGAAAACAATGACGACTGTGATTTACCCGAACTCTCCTATTCTTCTTCCAGACTTCCAACCCCATCAACATCTTAGCTCTTTCTGTCCTTCAACACAAAGCTAATTTTTTTCATGTTCTAAGTTCTTTGACATAGGAACGTCTTCTAAAAACTCCTGGAGACTACGTGGGATTAGGCACATGCTGTCAGGATTCTGCATGCGCTACACCCCACAAACGTAGGGGTTTGCCTGCCTTTCCTGGACTTGCAGCTGACTGTGGCTCCCATTCTCAGGCGTGCCCTGCTCCCCTTGCTTGGGTGCAATGGCACTGTGCCCTTGTCAGTCAGGTCTCTGCCCTTGCCTGCCTTGTCACCCTTGGCTCCCAGCTCCCCTTCCCTTGGGGAGCAGCTGGCCCTTGCTGCTCCTGGACGCATACCTTTAAGGACAGAAGGTCTTGAACTATCAGTTTTGAATACTCTAAAGCCAGAGCTGTTTGGATGAATGGCTTTTGATTAAGTTTGTATTAGGCATTAGTCTACTCACCTCCAACTTGTGAATGTTAATCTTTTTATCTTAAAAATTGATTAGTTAGCAATCTACTTATTATGCACACTATCATGAGATCACCATGCTGCTGAGTCTCCAGTAGAGAAGTCTCACCAAGGGCTGCTTTTAACATGTTAGACCTATTTTCTCTGTTAAAATACAGGAGAAAAACAACTTATCAGCTGTGGATGTTTTGCTGATTTCCCGTGTTTTCTGAAAATACATTGCACCTGTCCAGAAGAAATTAATTTCATTTTATGAATTCAATTAAAAGGATTCATAGTATGCCATTGTTTTTGCACTGTAATCTTTTTTGTAAGCATAGGATGTTAACACTGAAGTCCTTCTGCAGGTTTCCTCTGATACCTCACTTTTATTCTGTGCAAGACACTGGTATACTGTCTGATCTTTTCAAGCAAAAGTGTTTACTGCCTCAGCCCTTTAAACAGTTTCTCATTAAAATGGCTCCCATCACTTCCTTGTTCTTGCAAGTACTCTAGTTCTGCCTGGAGCTTGCACAGGTCATGGCAAGGGCAGGAGGTATCTTATTGCTCCTAGGTACCTCTGAATGAGCTGATTTTCAAGCTCCTCTTAATTACTTAGGGTAACCACAATGCCTCACTCCTGCTCCATGCAGTGCTAGAGTAGCCAGTAGGAAATCCACCCTGTTCTGGTCATCCTCACAAAGTCACAAGTCACAGTGTGCTGTTGCGACACTGGAGGCTAACCGCATATTGGCCTGCATTAATTAGTAAAAGCATAATCAGAAGATTGAAGGAAGTGATTATTTCACTCTATTCAGCCCTAGAAGGTCACATCTGGAGTCTTGTACCTGTGTTTGGGCATCATCAGTGGAAATGCAATATCAACAACTAGGAGAGAGTCAACGGAGGGTCATTACTATGGTGGCAGGGCTGGAGAACGTAGGTGTATAGGGCCAAGGCAGCGGGGTTTTGTTTAGCCTCATGAGGAGACAATGGAAGGTTGACTATTGCTGCTGTGCAGAAAAAAGCAGAAGCTCAGTGAAGCTCTAATCCTGCAGCATTCTTAGTCAGGGAGAAATAATAATCACGAAGTCTCTGTGGTCATTTTACTTCATCAATGAGTGGTGAAAAAACAGTTAAGGATTTAGCTTTGGTTTCCTGTTATCAAGAAGAATTGTGGCTGTAGTTTACCTTCACACACAAACGCATTTTCTCATGCTTTACCTATGCGTCCAAAAAAAAGCATTGAAAAGTAAAGTTCTTACTTCAAATAGTGGTAGAACTGCGTAGAAGATGCCAGCAAGATGCCAGTCGCACTTTTTGAGAAAGGGTGGAGTTTACAACAATAGACACTGCATATAGCTTGTGCACATAGCACAGTACAACGAAGCACAACATGACAAGTGGTTACTAAATCCAGTCTCAGAAACAGGAGAGTTACTTTAGCCTAGGCAGAATAGCTGAATGACACAGCACAGCTCAACCTATGCAGATACACTAGTACATTTGCTCAAATTAAAAATTATTTCCTGATGGCTGTTTTCTTGATTCAGTGAGCATATTCTTCATCATCACATATTCTGTTAATGTATATTTCTACACACATATTTGCCAAAAATTGTGCAACAGAAATATTATAAGACAGTGTGTCCCTATGGAAATTGTTAGAATGAAGATCACTTAAAAAAATAGTTATTATTACATTGGTATACAACTGGAGTAATTCAGCTGACATTTTTATTTGTGAACTGTTTGGAATTTGCATCCTCAAAATTATGAAGAGAAATTGATTTCTTGTCCTGACCTACTTGAAGTCAACGGTCTGTGAGCCTCTAAACCACTCATTCGCGACAAATCTTCATAACAGCAGGTAAGGCGTGTTATATGATTGTAGTAAGGGCATTTTTTAGTATCACCAAGCAAGACTTCTCCATACAAAATCTGTAGGTACAGACTGAAGCCTAGCAGCAAAGAAGCTGAACAAAATGCAACAGCCAAGGCTTTTCCTCATCCTTGGCAGCCTGTTGGGTTTCCTTTTAAGAACTCTACATTGCAGGTGACAGAGTTTCCTACTCTCCAGATCCTTCGTAACACCTGCTACAGTGACTCACTTAGCATTCTCCAGAATTTTTCATAATACTTGAAAACAGAACAGGTTAGAGAAAGTATCCTGCCCGCTTCTGTACTCTAAGATTCTCTCACCTGAAAATAAACATATTTCCCCCAGCCAATTATGTCATTTCTGAAATGCTGAGAGGACGAGAAAATACTGAGATTCAATAATCCTACTGTTCTGTTTACCAACTGGAGGAAAAAGGAGAGAAAAAAACCACTTGATTTTGTAGGAATATAGCACATCATTGAAAATTTCTGTGAATCATATTCAGCATGAAGGGGTGTGAGGGGAGCGGGTTCTGTCCTGTACATGGGTCAGTAACTAAACGACTGGCTGTAAACAGCATTGCTTGCTACATCTCTAACTAAATTCCACTCTTTCTGGGTAGTGCTCCTTTTCATTTTGGTTTATTTATTTTTAATTCATGGCACATTTCTGTTCTGCCTCTGGTTCAAGGATACGATCACTGCAGGTATACTGTAGCACTCTAACTGTTGGTTAGCCAAGCTGATTTATGGAGCAGCTTTCCTTTTCCTTTCCCACTGCTTGTAATGTAATATAAAAAGGAAATATAAAATGGAGTCATAAAATAATTGATTCACTGACATGTACTAGCAAATGAACTCACAGTTCAAAAAGGCAGAGGAGCAGAACAGATGATTGTCACATCTAACAGTGACAAATGCCATTTAACTGTTATGAAATGAAGTTAATACTGAGTGTTACTTTCACAGCAGATGAGGAGTATGACAATGCCAATGGGTTGTCTTTTTCTGAATCTGTTAATCCATTTTGTGCCTCTCGCTGACACTTTGTTTTGAGCTAATGGGTGAAAACTGATACTAAAGTTTTTATTTCATGTTGGTGGTGGTTTGGGTTTTTTTTTTAAACAAAGAAAGATTCAATTGTTCATCTTTTCTTAAGAGATTCAGCACTCCAGATGGCTCTGTCATACTTTCAGTGCTTGCATAGTAGGAAATAAACAGCTTTAGAATTTGCATGCCACAGAGGGCACTGGATGGCTTTCAGATTTAGTCCACGGGATTATATTTTATGGCACTGTCTGAGATTGTGTGCAGAGAATGGCATTTAAACCAAATGATGAATAATTAACAAATTCACAGCAGAAATTCATCATGCCACTGGCTTTTGGGATCAGCAACAAGTTCTACTGGGTCCTTCATCATCTAAGTCAAATGCTCATCTTCATTCCAAACCTGAATTATTTCAGAAATCTGAAGATACCCAACAGATGCTACATTATCCTGTTTTCTAACAATGACCTCCATTAATGCCACCTGTTATGTAAAGATGTGGAATAGCTTGGCCATTGACAAAGTCACTCTCCAGTGGTCTTGCTTGTCTCCTGCCCTGTCTTGAAGAGAACTGAACTTCAGCAGTCATTTGTGTTTCACCCACCAAACACTACTCCACATTACACAAAGGATGCAGAATTCCCAGTTGCAGCTGCTGCTATTCAGATACCATACTCCTCAATAGAACCACATGCTTACTTTAAAAGCAAAAGTGTGAAACAGAACAAGCTAGAAATTAGCTAGAAACAGCTGAAAATTGGTTTTCCTTGTCTTGCAAGCAAATATGACCATGATGGTCCTAACTGATGGTGCACAATCACTAGACAGTTCCTTGCAAAAGACAGAATCCAAAACCACTGCTTACTTAAAATGAAACCGCGTGTCATAGGATGGTATAAATTGCCTTTTCTTGATACTTCTGAACTGCTAGTGTTTCTACCAGTGTCCTCATTTTTAAGCTATTCAACCAAACCACAACATGGTGTTCCTTAATATCACCACCTTACAAAAAATGATACCATGCTTTTCTGCTCATTCTGGCCTATACCCAAATTAGAGCTGCCTGCTCCAACTGGTAAGTATATCATATGTCTTACAAATTTAACCTGATACTGCAAGCTGTTCCATATGGGCACAATATCTACCTGTCCTGAACCTGTAGGATCAGAATTCTTTATGGGTTAGAAATCAGCTACAAACCATTTAATATATTCGTCCAATGTATTCATAATTTATTTTTACCACAAATTTCTTCCTTCATATACAGTGGTTCCTAGATCCTATTTGTCTGAATAACTGTAAATGGATTAGTCAGCCTTCATCTCCTATTTTTCTCTCCTTGGAAGATATGCAGAAGGGTAGAGAATCACTGGTAATGCAATGGGATTATGGGATTTTTTTTTAAAAATGAATTAATATAGCTAACATAAGCTGCAATTTATGAAATTTTTCAAGAATAACAAAGTTTGAGAGAAATCACTATTATGTTAATGGGACTTTCTAAATATTTTTAAGTAAAAAACATCAGTCTGAGAATCAGAGTGAAGTAAAAAAATCCGCATTCTTTTTTTAAGCACAGTAGGGGTTTTTCTTTTAGCCTTTGACCAATTTGAAATTCTTATAAGGAGTCTATTTCAATTTAAGATTAAGGTTTGTGTTCTGCTTTTATTATCTATAACCATCACTGCCATGCTAATGCACTTAGATTTTGGCATATACCAGGGTTTATGTCTCAGAAATTAAACCTTTTAATAAAATAAAAATGTTCGGGAAATTTAAACACATTTAAAGAATTACTACGAATCTCTGTATGAAATCACAGTGGAATTTGAATGATATTTTATTTCTTGTGCACTCTTCCTCCGGCAAAACTCCACTTCTGAAAAGTTGCCCTTGAAAACATCACTTAATATCTCTGACTTTTAATCTAGTTCCTGTTCTACTAAAAACTGGGCAGAGTTTTTTCCTTTTTATCCTAAGAAGCATTGGGTACTGTGATGTATCTGTATAAGTAGTTTCCAATCAAGATCCAAAATAATTTCTACTGATGTGTTTTCATTAATGTCAGTAGGAGTGCAAGCACATATATATATATTGGGGACATATATATTTTGATGTCATATTTTGCTATCACACTTGTTATTTCTTCCAGTTCCTAATTTTTTGAACTCCTATGAAGAAAATTCTCTAGGATGTCTTATGTTTTCAATACAGAACATTTAGACTTATTTCAAAACTTCACTAGGTCCTTAAGATGTAAAATGTCAATAGCCAGAGATAAGAACTGGCATCTGGCCAGCCTGCTCCACAAACAGCACAGATTAGATGCAGATCAATGTACAATAAATGTCTTCTTGTCCTAATACATATTCAGTGCCCTCCTTGTTCAAAAACCAAAGCCCTATGTTAGTGTCTTTACCCGACTTGTTTCGTTTTGGTCCTAATGAGAAAGTGAAATGTGTATGATACTACTTCAATTTCCATCATTTTTTCTCCTTCGTGATATCTCAAGTCTAAGCACATGACCAGGAATTGTGAAACAGCATTGCAAGGTTTCTTAAGACAATATCCTTCAAAGGCTGGCCATCAGTTAATGTCTGGCAGCTCAATCAATATGAGATTGCATCAAGAACCTATTTCCTGCAGGAGGTCAGTAGAAATGTCTACTCTGAATGGCTAACTAAAAACTTCTACTTATCTCATTACGTGCAGAAACACACTAACTATGATTTTACGTCTTCGCTTGACTGGTGGAGTGATGATCAAAACTCTAATTGTACAGGCTCAGAACTGCCAGCAGCACCTCATTTCTCCCCTACACATGCACACTTTTTTGTTTTTCCTTTCTGCCATAGAAGAGATAGCATAGTGGTTTTTAAAGCTAGCATTTCATCTTCAGGTGATCACTGTCAGTTCACACACATATTGGTCTAGTCAGAATTTAGCTAATGTAACAGGGGCCTGATCCAGCTCTCCCTAAAAATCAAATGAGACTCACTGATCTCAGTGGAAGCTAGATCAAGCCTCAAATACACCGGGGGAGATATTTTCTGAAGCACAAAGGATGGTGAGACATATAAGTCCTAATTCCTATTCATTACCTTGAAAACCTCTCCTAATACTTCTTTCCCAGTGTGAAATAAAAATATAGATCAGGGAAATGTAAGAAAGTTGTTACATCCCTGGACATACAGAATCACTGGCTTGTTTTTTATCTTGACCCAAAGTTTCTATAAAAGTACTTTGAAAATTTCTGCTGTCCCATTTAAGCTAACTGGAACTCAGACTTTCATTTAATGGCTTCTGTAGAAGAGAAAAATCAGAGATAAGGCAAAAAATACATGAGAGAGGCATTTTCTTAAAAGCTACTAATATAGTTTAGTTGCATACCATCTTTTCATACCAGGTGCCCTCCAAATGTGCAATGCTTTTATTTAACTGTAGATTGAGTAGATTGAGTTATTGATAAAGGAGAGTAGAAAATAAATATTTCTAATTATCATGAAAGCACTTCCCCCTTTTTTTGATGGTTTCCACACTTCTAATTACTGTTTGGCTGTATAGTAAGTGTACAAATGTATCTTTGCCCTCAATGGATTGTGGCAATGTAGCTTAATTATAAAAGGCAAGCTCCTTTTTTGCTTGATAGCTAAAGGTCCAGGTCTTTGGCTTGGAAGGTCATTTGTCTTCTCTACAGTAAAAGAAGAGTGGATAATCTCAGTTTGTTTAATTATGTTTACTGCTTCATCTTGCCTCTGCCCAAATATTTGTCATAAAGGAAATACATGTATTTGTTGTGCCATCAAGGACCTTCACTTTAAACTGCACAATTATTAATCTGCAGAAAGTGAGCTACCACAGATTTTTGTTCTTCAATTACATGCTTAGAGAAAAAGTCCTTCAGATCAAAAATAATTATTCTATGGCCCCATAGTGATCTCCTACTGATATTCTGTTTGTTGGAGAAATGTACTTGTTTAAAAAATTCAGAAATTTGGCTGTTGGTGTGCATTTATTGGAAGTTCCAGTGGATTTAGAAAGCTAGAAATGATCCAGTAGTAGTGTAATGCTTATGAAGCAATAGGGTTGGCCATTAGACATTGATTCTAGAGATTATAATGGAATAACAAGTACAAAACTTAAAGACTATCTCTAGTAGGAATTAGGTGTTTAATCTTTAGTAGGATTCATCTCACCAAACTTTAGACATTTACCATATAGATGTCTGCATCTGAATTACTTTATAGTCTCTATAGATAAATAGTCAGTTCTCAAGGTAGTTAATCTTGTACTCTTGTGGGCATCTAAAACAGGTCAAACAACTGTGCTTTACAAGTGCCTATTTCTCTTGGCTAACCATAACAGTAGTTTAGCTACTAGCCCACATACAAGTATCTTCTTACAAATACCTAGAGATCTGAATGAAGGATCTTACCTGTGACCCTCAGAATGAAATTTAAAAGATGGACTCTTGGCCAGTCAGGTATTTTAGGTTTTTCCATCTCAAGGAGCGAGGGAATGGCAGGGAGCTGTTCTAAACTCCTGACCATTGCAGGAGCAATTTTGGGAGCTGTTATGCAGTAATAGGACCCCTGTTCCCTTGGAATACTGTTTTGTTTGGGCATGTTTTCCTGCAGCTAGATAACAGCAGTCTTTCTATCTAAGAACTAAGCCTTCTCTGCCCTCTGTCCTTCGAGGCTAAAGATTTGCAATAACTTTAGGATGACTTAAGTTTTTATACTTATGAATGCACTGACACAACACAAGTTGTCTTCTTGAAAAAGCAGATAGAATGGAATAAAGAGTTTCTCTGCACAGCAGTAACGCAAGATTTTTATTTACTCTCCACTGATAACATACATTCATGTGTAATATTCAAATGGAACATTCTTAAGTCTTTTGGTTTATTAAATATTTCTGTCATATAATCAAACATTTTGATAGCTAATCTTGAAACAACATGGCAATGCAAAAATATTAACATTGCAAGCTCAAGTTATTTATCAGATTGAGTTGTACACAACAGAATATTGCTAAGGCTTCTCTGCATTGTCAAACCACTCATCTTACTTTCAAAAAGATAACTCCAAAGAAAACTCCAGTGAAAGTTTCTGTGTGCCTATTGTTTTCATTCAGTATTCACAAATGATGGGCAAAAGCTTGACTCCAGGAAAGAAATGAGTGTTTTGCCATTGATATCTATGGCAATAGCATTTTGCTTAATAGATCTTCATTTCAATAGCATACTAAGCATATAATGGAACTATTTATTTCCACTTTCTTTCTCTGATAATCTTTTCTATCATAATGTGTGAGGAACATATACCTAAATATTGGTCTCTTACAATTATTTAAGAAAAATATCTGAGACTTTGTTTGTTGAAATAAAACAGATTTGGAGGAAGATCCACTGGAGCACTTCATAGATACTAGTAAAAAAAAAAAAGATTCTTAGTCTATATCTAAGTCAAAGAGTTCTTTATTTAATTGGTGAATATTTATTGTTGCTGTGATCTTATAATATCTATGTGCCCTGTTGTACTATCATAGTGCACAACTGACTGTATCAAATAGCTTGGAATGTAATACTAAAAATATACATGACAATACAGGGTATATATAAACAAGCAGCTGAGGAATATCTGAGTTTTAAACAACTTGTCCAGGACCTGGGAGCCAAACACAAATCTCTCAAGTCCTAGTATACTGTTTTAACTTCCTTTCTTTAAAAAAAAAAAACAAAAAAAAACCCCTTCCCAAAACAACAAAAAAAGGCCAAACCAACACACATTTACATGGTATCTGATCATCTAATAGATTGGGGCATGGGTTTATAATTAGGAAAAGAGATAACCACTGTTTGACAACTGTCCATTTTTTTTAATAATGAAATTTTGGTCCAAATTGTAGTGCCTAAATAATAATAAAATCAGGCCTTAGGTGGATAGTCCTGAGTGTGACTCAGGATATAGAATTTCCTCAAGACCAACAATCTTTTGCTAGGCAGCCATGCCGTCATCAGTTTCCCTTAGTAGCAGGGATACCAAAATAAAGAGCAAGATCATAGCAGAGGCCATGAAAGTTAAAGAACAGGACAATGCCTGGTGGTTATGAGCACAAATGCAAAATGGTGAAGCACAGGTTACTAAAGCAATGCAGCACTGAGAACTGAATAGGACTGGCTTTAGCAGATAACAGAGTGCATAAATCTAACATGCAAAAAACCCATATGTGGTGAAAAGACAAAGGAGATAGGAGCAAGGTTAGAAAGCAAGCTATAGTCCCTGCAAGAATGGGAACAAAAGGAGGAATTGCTCCACTATTGACATCCCTGGCCCCTCTGCAGACCTGCTGCCTGATCAACACCACAGCTTCAGTGGAGAAAGAGGACTGCTTTTTTTTATTTGCTATACACCGAATGTAGCTATGGTAAGTTAGTAACTTTCAGCAATTCCTACTTCGGATCTGCTGGGTTGACTAGTAAATTAGTGAGGTAAAGCAAATCCTTCACTCCATGGCAGGGGGAAACAAGGAAAGGAAAAGCCATTGTAGGTCCAAGGGACTCTTCTTTTCCTACCATGAACTCTGAAGAACCACCATGAATTCAGAACTGTCATCTTCGTACCTGTAAAATGCACCAGCAGCCCCCTGTTGTCCTTGCCTTTCCATCAAATTGGGCAAAAAGTTTTCCTTCAACATCTGATTCATGGTCCTGTAGCCCAGTCCACAGGAGTTTAGGTCATGAAAATGAAAGCAATCACAAAGGAAAAAGAACTAATGGCAACAGTGGCATAAGGTCCTATATTAATTCACCCAGCTTTTCTTTTTATCAGTATTAATATTATGCGTTCAATAAAGTGACTTCATTCCGCTTCACTAATGAAGCCATGACTGTGTGAACTCTGTTATATAGGAATAGCAATAATTCTGAGTAACATTTCTAAGGCAGTTATTTCATTCAGTATTTAAATTAAAGGAGAAGCACTGTGATTATGGTGCAGATGTAACAAAATGCATTTAATTTTAGTCTAAATCATCCCTCAATTAACAAAGGATGCAGCAGATAGGAAATAATTGCACTTACCATTTTACGTCTCTGTTTTATGTTGATGACATTGTAATAATTCTATTACTGGGATTTTTTAAAAAGAAATTAAAAAAATATCAAATATGCTGGTGAAATTCAAGCATAGACACTATTTATTGCTGAGTGAAAAGTATTGTGGAGCAACAGAACTATGATATGCCTTTGTGAATTTATTTTTTGTAATTCAGAAAAACCTTCAAAACCAGTCCAAAATTCAGCAACTGAGAGTTTTTTATCCTGCATCTGTAAACTACCACTTATGAACTTTGCTCTGTGAAAAGCCTACTACCCACCTGGGCTACGTGCCTTCTGAAAATTGAAGATAACTTTTCTTTTGTCAAAGCAAATTCTGGAAGTGAGAAAGGGACAAATCACAACTGAGGAAAAATGGATTTTGTGCTGTACTATAACACATCAAACTATCCAGATGTGATCTGCTTTTCAGAAGAGATATCTTCTGGATAACTAACATAGAATTGCAGCTTCTGAAAATAACACATTTTTCACAGTAAGACCTGTTAATGAGTAACAGATATACCCATGCTGACTTTCGAACACCAGTTCTCCCCTTAGATTTATGGATGTTCTTTTGTTGGAAAACACAGTATCGACAATAGGCAACTGCTAGTCCTGACTTCAATATCACTGATTTACCACAGTTAAATTAGCATTTTACTCAATGTCTCAGTAACAAGTTCCCAATAAAAATATCTTCCAAAACATACTGTAGACAACCGCTCTGAGCACATTTTTCTTTTTCGTACCAGAGGTTTATATAATTATCAGCTTAAGCTTTAATTGGATTTAACTAATTGGTAAACAGGATTTTTATTCATTAGTTTTATACATGTATCAGTTCCTCATTTAAGGTTTAATTTAAATTCAATATAAGCAACTGGATGGCTGAGATTTGTAGAAAAAAAAAAAAAAATCAGTGAAAAACCTTGACAAATCACAACAATTTCTTCACTTTGGTATTTTTAAATATGCCTATATTAAATCTGATTACCTTTATATACATATGTATTCATATAATATAAAATATACATTTCTAAGAGATCATCCAATGGATTTTGGCATCAACATGAAAAGAAATGCAAAAGCCCTTTAATATAATGATTACCAAGTCTTACATATTGTCCATACAAATCTGAGAAAACAAACATACCAATTCGAAAAATAGTGTTCATATTAAAAAAATGAAGGTGTAATAAACAAATAATTGTATTGCTATAAACTAGTCCCGTGGTTTTACAAAGTAATATGGAAGAGTGTTTAAATACTACAGCAACTTAAAAGAATAATTGTGACTATGAATAAATGATCATTCACAAAGCATCAGTTAATTTCCTTAAACAGAAGTAATGCTATTAAAGATATGGGTTATTGAATCATGAACTGAGCCCACAAATTTCCATAAAACCCACAGATAATGCAACACTACTTTGATATTATTTTAGAAAGCTTTTCAGGTTTGTCTTTACTGTATTTATAACCAGGGGCAGTGGAAAATGAAAGGCACTATGAAAGCATAGGTGGCACAGTCTTTTATATACATTCTAAGACCTTCCTATTTATTTTAGCAAGAATCTGGCTGTAATCACAGATGTTCTGATTCTACCCCTCTCTGTGCTTTTTGTTCAAGCACACATGCATTAGCAGAAAAGATGTTTTGCTATAATGGATTATCAGCAACATAAATTGTCCAACCATTCCCACTCATCATTTTCCTGAAATGAAGCAGTACAAAGAAATATTCCCTTTCCAATAAATCTGTCTAGGAGTGAACATGTTATGAGAAGATACTGATTCCAGTCTACCATATGTATCTATGTGCGATGAAAAGAAACCTCATGGCAGTGACAACAGTGATGCTGGTAATTGCAAGATATAAACAGAAACATGAAAATTATGAAAAAAAAAAAGAAGAAAAATGTACACTTGGAAAATAAGAAAAAAAGCTGGTGTAAAGTGACAAGAGTAAAGATAGGAGAGATAAAACACATGTAAAGAAGGGAAGTTAATGTAAATAAAGTTAAAGACAATGAAGAAAAACACAGAAAAAAAGAAACACTCAAAAAACGCTAAAGACTACATTTTCTCAAAACCATCCAATAATCTTAGTAAATATACAGACAATTTTCACTGGTGTCCTATAAAAATGAATGCCGTTTTCATCTGACAGATGTCCAAATTTTAATGTTCAATCATCTGTTCTCCACTACAGATGTGTCCTACAAGTGCACTGGTGGGAAGGGAAACAGTTGTTTGACTATCGTAAGCTGTACCTTCCTTTAACTCTTGTCTTTGCGCAAAGAGTTTGGCTATATGTTACCTGTGACTCAAAAAGTTTTGAAATGCTTTTTCATAGCTATGAGAGATCTTTGAGACACCTACCCAGTCAATTTACAGGGATATCAAGGGTGTGGGATAAATGCCAGCACTGGTGAACCTCAGATTTTCCATCTGCTTTTTCTCAGGTTCCTATAACTTGTCCTTTAGTCAATTGTTTCTAATCCTGACATACACAGAAATTAATTCTTGGTGTTTTCTGATGGACTTCCTGGTTAAAGACAATTAACCCCTGTAAAGTTCTTATGAATAGTTAGGCTTCTATTGACTAGGCTTTTGCTGATGAAGTCTTAGATTCTGCTCAAACACAGCTGTCTTCAGCTTCACTCAGCTCTTTTAAAGAGATTTCCAATTCCATATGGTTTAAACATTTCTTTAGCTTCCCCTGTTTTTACGTGACAGTCTTCTCCACAGGGCAGCCCTTGCAGGCAAGATATTTTACTATGGTCAAGACAGTGATAATGTTCATCTTTATCACTTGAAGATTAAGCAAATAAAAATTCCATGAGCTCATGCCATGTTCTCTCTTGTGCAAGTCCACTGACAGTCATTTCACCGCCCGAGAATCTCTGCTATAAATAGCTGTTAGAACTATGGTTTAAATAGGAAGGGACTCATTCTGCTTAACTGTTACACTAGCTTGAATCCCAAGTAATTCCACTGAAGTCAGTGGACTTGCTTTGGTTTTAATCCAGTCTAGCTGAAAGCAGATTTATTTCCTGCTGCCATTACTCAATTGTTGGGAGATTTAGTATATGGGGTATGCTCTGTACAACAAACACGCTGCAACATACTTGTTGATCTACTTACCAGCAGAGTAAGAGCTTTATATTTGACACAGCTGAAACTTCTGAGTAAAAATAGATTGTAGAAAATTCCCAGCTGAGCTCTAATATCAACTTTCCGGAAGCAAAATACAGCTTTCCACCAAGCTAGACTCGTTGAAATGGAGGTAGTTTAGTGCACAATGGCTTGTAATATACTGAATACTCTGTCTGCAACACTCTAAATGGATAACATGAAGATTTGATAGCAAACCTAAAAATTACTTTTGCTAAATGGGAAAACAGGGGAAAAAAAATCCAAACACTGTTGGATACTGCATAGCAGCAATTCATCATCAGAATTCTCAGAAACAGCCATTCTCACTGACTTCCGCAAGTTTTCATAACACACGAATTTGAGGGGGGATGAGAGGAGAAAGTACTTACTTAATATTTTATTACAAAAATTTATTGAAAGTTGTCAAATTATTTGATAGGCATTATGAATGAATAAATAATGGGACAAATGGGAAACATATGAAAAATAGAGCAAGATAGTATAAACTACTATTATAACAGCAGAACAGCACAACAACAACAACCGCAACAAAATTGGTGAAAATCTATACAGAAAAGTAAAGAAGTTAGCATAGTCTGGGATTAAATTTTCTCCAGTCTACACTGTTTTCACCAAGTTTACATATGTGTGCCAGTTTTACTTCATATGTAGACAATGGGGATTTATTTCAATTATATTATTTTCTTTTTACAATATTAAAATATTTTCATCAGCAAGAAGGAAAATTACATTAAAAATATTAAATATGCTCTTGACTTTTCTTAACAAAAGGTACAGGAATTTGCACGATTCAGAGACAACAGGGAAATATCTACTATTATGTAAAATAGAAACATGCATGCATCACATCTACTTCTTCCTAACCTATAGTTTGGATGTGGATCTTAACAGAAAGAAAAGAAAGAGAAATTCTCTAGTGAATTGTAAAATTTTGGAAGCTAAATGTGTGTGTATACCTACATATATACACACATATATATTTATATGTATACACAATCTCCATCTTCTATTTTTTGCTTACTATTATGCAAAATCACCACTTTGCTCCCTCAGCAGTATTTGTGCTCTTTAAAACCCTAATTCTGTTCCGAAGCTGTTTCATGTTTGTTTTCAAAGATGACTTGTAAAATATTGGTGGGTTTTTTTGACAGTAAAAATAAGAAACTACCTTTCCGTTTGGGTTAGAACTGAGATGAAATGAGGAATGGCTGCCACCAAGCAGAAAATTTTCTCACTTTGTGTGTGCCAGTTAATTACGACACTTCAGAGGCGCTTCTGAAAGGATAAGGCAAGCTGCATAAATTTAGCTGTAATCCAGGCAGGCAAAACTAATTTGCAGGGGATGGCCTTATCTAGCCGCTGCAGCTTTCTCAGAAAATTAACCTTGGATATTTGGGCCCAATTCAGGAAGTGTTTGATTTTTTTTCCTTCCCTGCTCAGCATAAGAGAATTTTAAATTCAATATAATACCTGACTTTTAAGAGGCACTATGAATGCTGTAGGCAGTTCAGAGTTATTACTGACAAGCAAAAATATATATTTATATACGTACATATATGATTGTCCTTCATGCCCATTATCCTGCCTTCTTGCATGTGCATCAGAGGGTTTATCGCCATATGTATGGGTGGAGGGGGGTCTTTGGATTAACAGAAGATGCAGCTCATTCTAATGCACTTAGAAAAATTCATCAAAGTTCACTGCAGAATAACTCATGCATACTGACTTGTTCATTCCAGTGGAAATGAAGAAATCCCCATAAAAATAGAAGTTTAATGAAGTGTTGGAGCAAAGTCCTGCCTGTCATTCCAATTACCACTGATTTAGAATTTTCTTTGATACACCACTATTAATTGCTCTTACTCAGCACAATTAAAAGTTTACGTTAGATTTCACCAGATTCACCAGTTCATGAGTGAAAGATTTAATTAATAAATGTTGCCAAATCCACCTTAAAAGCTTCAGGCATAATACGAAGTATAAGAAGTGTTACTGGCATCTTAGCATTTTGCAACCTACTTAGTTAAGACTGCCTTTTATTTCACCTAACAGCGTTAATAAGTTCACAAGATGATCCTCCCTTTGTCCAGTCAATAATCACTGTAGGAAAACACGAAAGTATAACCCATATACATTTTTTTCTTCCATAATTTAACTGGTTTGAAATCACTGGCTGCTTTGTGGACAAGACAATTTATGATTTTTTTTGGTCAAACCTGACCAGCCAAAAATTGGAAAAAATTTTCTTTTAATATTTTTAGGTGGATTAATCTCACTTTTTCCTATTTGCAGAGAAGTAGATATCTCCTTTACAGCCACTCATTCCTGCCTAAACTTGATGACTAAAACAGGACCACAGAAAAGTAGTTAATACCTTTTAGGTCATTTCACTGACTCCTGTCTTCACTGACAAGTCTTGTGAATTCATACTAAATTGATCTAACCTGTAGTTAAAGCCCATTAACTCTTTTGATGTTCAGCAGTATGTTAATCATGACAATCTTTTAAATACATGCTCAGTTGCCATTCTATTTTGATTAGGCCCTTGAAAATACGGCTAGCTTTCAAAAGGATCTATACTTCTTATGCATATAATTCTGAATATTCTGATCTGATGTAGAAAATTGCAGAAAATGTAGATCCAATGTAGAAAATGGTAATGCAATCTTCATTCTTGCTCTGAATTTTGCCAGGTTTTAACAAGCAAGGGCTATTTATGATCAATGCAACATGGGCTAATTTAGTACTGCCCTTCTTCTTCCCATCCAGCTTCAGTATGTCCCAAGATACCTTTTATTCTTGCATTATGTCAGTACAATTTTATGTTATGCCAAGATAATGAGTAGCTGTCACTTGATGCTGATTTTGGCCTTCAAAGCAATAGTAAGATTGCATGTAAATATAAATGCCAACATAACCATTCTATAATAAAAGATTTGTCCTTTCATTCTTGTAATCATCACTGTCATTATTATTTTTATTTTTATTGCTACTTAATTTTTACCACTGCAAAAATTTGCCACGTGCTAGCTACTATCCATTCATGTAGGAAAGTCCAACTCTTGCCCGGTGAAGCTTGTATTCGAAGAGATACACAGTACATGGAAGACAGAAGGGTGACAGTTAAATGTACAGTTAAATACAGACTTTTTCTTAGGAAGTAGAAGAGAGGTTCAAATTTAAAAGTTCACCCTTCAAGTACAAGTAAATATGAAAAGTAGTAAAGCTGAGGTATAAAAAAAATGGTGCATACAACTATCAACAGAGAGCATAAAATGAAAATTGACCAAAACATCTGACCAGTAAAGCACAGCAAACTTCCTACTTTGAAGACAGTTTTTGCAATTGTATTGTAAATGTCACAATACATAACATCCTTAAAGCAGAGTTTAAATTGCTTTCATTTCTAAAAGTATTATTCCTCTCTGAAGTTTTTTATAGTGTTAGTCAATATATCTCTTGAACATACAGATATTTCATTCAGGGCAAATAACAAACAGGGCCAAGCTGAAAGAGATGGAAAGATCTTGATCTTCAGAATTTTCTTCAATCTTTATCAGATGCTCACAGAGTTACTGATTCAGTAGATGCCTTAATTTGCCAGGTATTTTATTATGCTGGAGCCAAAAAAATAGAGCCAGATATTCAGTTGAAGTGGGAATATTACTATTACCATACAGCAGAATGCAGTAACTGGTTCATCACACGTGCTTGAAAGTGTCAACAGCAAAACGTCAGTTAAATCAGTAATCAGTAACGATTACTCATATTTTACCCCTTCCCTGTGTAAAGAGTAGTCAGGGTTTGTGAAATGGTTTTTATTGAATAGTCTGGTGACTGTTATGGATAGGTGTACTAGGTGGGTATTTCCATATTTCTAGATTTTTGCAGAAGTTAAAATAAAGACCTACACAAATGTCCCTATTCAACACTAATTTACATGAGTTTCCTTTATGTGGAAATTTCTACTCTGCATGTGTGGTATAGTCTCGAAAAATTGTCCCATGTTGCTAAGCATTACACATAAAATTTAGTTCAATAATGCTAGCCATCTCCTAAGCTACATATGCAGACTTATGTGACAATCAACTGAAAGAAGTATCTCCGCTGATATGTGCTCACTGAGATATATATCTTATAGTAGGTTTATGATATGATTCATCTTTTCTTTCACCACTAAGAAAAACTCTCAATTATAAATTTATCATGTAAACAACTGAAATTTGGGAGATTGAATTATAGCTTAAATACTCTATCTTTGTAGTTCGTTATGTGTTGATACCAGAAGTGTTACTTATTTTTCTGTTAGTCAAGGAAAAGTCAGGACTAGAACTACTAAAACCACTTGGAATGGTCAATATTCATGAAGTTGAACCCCAGATGAGAGAATTCCACAACATATTTTGAATATTTACCCAATCTAGCATGATCACAACTGATTATGGGGCTTCATTACTGGAGTCTTCAAGAATCATGCTAGTGTTTTTTCTCCTCATTGTGACTTCTTAATATGAAAGGGCATGATAATACCATAAGACATGTAATTGGACTGGTGTTAGCATTAGTCACTACAACAAATAGGTCCAACTGTGATGATAAACAATACTTGTTAGAATTTGGAACCACCACATAGCATTTATCATTTTCTGAGAAAGGAGATTAACTACAAAGTTGTACTTGTATGAATCCCAAAACACATGTTGTCATGTCATTTGGCAAATTCAAAAATATAGCAGGAAAACAATGGGAAGTGCATCTAATGTAAGGAAAATTTGTCTTAGTGGTGACTGCCCAGAGAGAACATTAGTCTTGGAATATTTCCATTTTGTTGGGATATTCACTTTCTTGAAGTGGTAAAGCGAAAGTTTTAACATCAATATTGATTGTATTGTTTACACATATGCTAAAAAAACGAGGTGAAATTGGAATCTGCATGAAGTGGCCCTGATTTAATACATTCAGGGGATTTCCAATGGTCTAAAGGGCAGAACCAGGTTTAAAAAAAGTCAGGACCAAAGAGGAACATCAGTAACATAACAATGGAAATGGATTCACTGTAGGCAGACAAGTTTGTACAAAGACACCTCAGGGAGAGGAGAAGAAGTCCTATAATACAGGTCTGTGAAGATTCCACTCACTACTTCAGGTCAGAGCAGAGATTCAGAACATAAGATGCTGTCCAAATGGTGAGAGTTAGAAAAAGCAAAGTCAAAAAGGACAATGTGATCAACTGGGTTAGAATAAACTGAGTAGTAATTGAGGCTATAGATGGAGCACAGTCTATCAGTCTTGGCAACAAAGGTAAATTAAATTCGATGTAAGACATCATTACAAATAATTCTAGATGCTTTTCAAGGAAGAAGCCAGATTACAGGGACAAACATTACAAAAGAGTGCAGAAATTAAGGACTGATTCTTAGAAAAATCAAGAACCTGCAGCTGCAGCTTGTGCAAATGATTTTTATAGTACTTTTCTCATGCACTTTTTTTTTTTTTGTATCAGGTATGCAATTCCTTTCAAACTCCTCTGTGCATCTTGGTCATGTGGATTTCCTACAAAGCAAACAGGATCTGAATGTGTGCCTGACACATATTGAACCAATAAGCCAGCAAATAACAACAACAGATTTTATTCTTTATCTCTAATGTTTTTTTGTCTAATGGCACAAAGAAGCAAACTGAATAAAGCACCTATGTTTTCTTCTTCATTCTAATTTTCCTTCTTCTTCCATTTCTTTTTCCACATTGCAATATTGAGAACTGCCAATAATATATTCATTCCCTGAATAAATGACCCATGAGCATTTCTCAGAAAAAATATGAAAACCCAAGCTTTTCTTTATTTTTCATTCCAATAATTACAAATCCAGCCATCATTTCCAGTTATATTTTCCTTTCAGATTAAGTCTATTCTATTTCCAGCAAATCCTTTACACACACGTTTAACATTCACTCTTTTCTACCATTCAAATAGGCTAGTGTGTGGTAAAGACAGTTTTGCTAATGAGATGTCAAAACACCAAGTGGTTACTTTTTAATTTAGCCCAAGGTAGAATGCTGTAGTTTAGAGCCAGTGATCCATTGCTAAATTCAATTTCCCAACTGTTTAATTAATTTATGTATACAATTTAATGATATTTAATTTGATATGCACTTTCAAGATACAGTGTGCTTATCCATTTCTAAATAAAATCCTGAATAGGTTACTAAAAATTACTAAAACCATATTTTTCTTCTATGGAAGTATTCTACCAACTATTTTTTTTTTAATTAATTTTGTCATTTCATCCATTATACTGAGTTTCCCAGAAGACCTAAATGAATGTACTATCATTTCTAAGAAAAATTGCCAAAGATAATAACTTTTTAAACCCTCTTTTTTATTTTGACTTTGGGTTAAAATAAGACATGTTGTGGTCATGAAAAAGAATCATCAGGATGCTGGAAAACCAACAGAAAGCAATCTGTGTGTTTGTTATATTAGGCAGATAAGGCATTCCAAGGACAACTGTGTTATGCATTACAGTCTCATGAAGAGCTTTTGTTCTATGCTCTAGGACAATGAAGGAAAAGGGATGTTTTTTTATTGGATTAACCACAAGTAAAATAGTGAATAATGGAAGGAAATTCCATGCCAATCTGTAGGCTAGAAAATAAAATCACATGAAGTTATAAAAGTAACAAAAGAATCAGAGAAGGGCTGGTTTTATAGGTAAAGGATATTTGTTATGGCCTAGGAGTGTAATCTTAACTACCATGAAATACAGTTTGTTACAATAAAGGTGTCCCCAAACTCATGACTCCAGTGCTGTGCATGAACCTTATACTAGGCAGTCTGTGCTACAGAACTTACTTTTTGAGCAGATACAGAGACCAGAGGAAGGAACAAACAATAGTCACCCTCTGACTATAGTGAAAGAGAAGATTAAGCCCTAAACTGGGTTGCAGTCTTAACACTTTACCTACAAGATCCTGCTTTCCTTTTCCCAGAATAGGAGGCAAAAATTACACAGGAACAACCTAGAAGTATGATTTCTACAGCCTCTCTGGATATAAAATGAAGAATTGGAAATATTCAAAGAAGGAAATCCTGACTGAATTTGTCTGGTTTAGTTACTGACATAACACTGCACACAGCAACATAGTCAAATCTCAAATATCAAGCAAGAGGAGCACAGCCTATTTGGTGCTAACCCAGGACCTCACACCACTTTAATGGGCATCAAGAAGGGCACATTTAATCCATCTTGTGAGTGATATGTAAGAGGCTTTACAAGTCACAGAGACTTGGCCAAGTTCTACACTAAAAACATTAGCTAAAAACATTAACTGCAGAGTCAAACGACTGCATTGTTTTTCACTTTTGGTCAGCATTGGGTATCTACATTGTGACATGCCTTAGGGATTTTCTGTTACTAATGCCTGTTCAACCATTCAGTGGAGGAACAATGTAAGATCAAGATGATTTGAAGTGGGATTCATCTCTCCTTTAGACATTTAAAAGTTAGACATCTAAGTCTGAACTGGAGAGAAATAGGCACCTCTAGAGGGCAATTCATTTGACCTATCTCAGATGCCTATTTTAGTCAGAGATGAAACACCCTCCAGAGATGCCTAGATTTCTCTATTGAGTATAAAGGGAGCCTAAGGCAAGCAGTTCAGTGCTAGACTTCTGACTTTCAGACATGTAATTTAGAAGAGATATATCCCACTCACTGTAGTGGTAAGGTTCAGTTTCCACACTTAATCACTCATGCTGTTTCCAGATTCATAAAATACTCGAGAACTCATCTCTTAAGTATTCCTCATTTACTCTTTTTAATTTCTGTTTTGAGTTGTTGGTTTCTTCCCAAGCACTTACTGCCTTTAATTTTCGTTCATTTTCTCATGAAAAATATTCACTCATAACAAGTTCCTTGTAACTTCTCTATATTTCACCTTCCAAAAGGTGATGCCTCAGTGATAACAGCCAGAGCACATTTTAAAATTACTATGCTTCATTCAGTTGTTATTCTTTCTTAAGATTTTCTTTTCACTTCTGAGATATCTAAAGCCTCACTTTTCAGGCCTCTATAATGGAAATAAATTAATGGTCTTTCTCTATTTAGTCACTGATTTAATAAGATTATTTGTTCAGAATTGTATATGATATGAACTAAATCCTTATAACTGACCCTAACCATTCAGAAAACCAGAACTAGTGCTTGAATTGGATTTAAATTTCTTCTGATCTAGAGGACTGACATTCTTCTCAGACTCATTTTATACTAGTGTAACTCCATTGACTTCAGTAAAATTTTTATAAACATAACAAAAGTGAGAGAAAAAAATAATCCTAGGCTTTTGCTAGACAGCAAATCTTTGCAGATGTTTAAATTAATTATTTATCTGTATATCTTCAATTAAAAAATTAATTAAATCATTTTATCAAGGAGCATTTAGGTTTGATTCAAAGACATGTAGACATTTCAAGAGTTACTTACTAATAGTAACACAGATTTGTAATGTTCTTTTCTCTTCGACCAGTGGGAAAAGTCTTGGTTAATCAACTGTTTCACAGAGCTGTTAATTGATACAAACAGCAGCTTGTGTTCCTTGAGCATTTAAACGCAAGTTTTTTAAAGAAGCATCCAGCATGTTTTGAAATTCTTACACAAATCATGAGTACTTTTATTAAAATATGTAACCATATACTTTAACATCACTTCAGTTACTTCAAACATTTGAAGAGAGGATTCTTAATGTAAAACTCTTATAATTGTCGTGGTTTAACCCCAGCTGGCCACTGAGCACCATGCAGCTGCTCGCTCACGCCCCCCTGGTGGGATGGGGGAGAGAATCAGAAGGTTAAAAGTGAGAAAACTCGTGATTTGAGATAAAGACAGTTTAATAGGGAAAGCAAAAGCTGCGCGCGCAAACAAAGCAAAACAAGGAATTCATTCACTACTTTCCATCGGCAGGCAGGTGTTCAGCCATCTCCAGGAAAGCAGGGCTCCATCACGCATAACGGTTACCTGGGAAGACAAACGCCATCACTCCGAACGTCCCCCCCTCCTTCTTCTTCGCCCAGCCTTGTATGCTGAGCGTGACGTCATATGGTATGGAATAGCCCATTGGCCAGCTGGGCCAGCCGTCCCGGCCACACTCCCTCCCAGCCCTCTTTCCCAGCCCCCCACGCACCTGGCAGGGCACAGGAAGATGAAAAGTCCTTGACTAGCGTAAACATTACTTAGCAACAACTAAAACATTAGTGTGTTATCAACACTATTCTCATACTACATCCAAAACACAGCACTATACCAGTTAATAGGAAGAAAATCAACTCCATCCCAGCCGAAACCAGGACATAATACAGACTGAGTGCAATCAGCATAAAAATAATTTGACAGCCTTCCACATTGCTGAGTAAATGAGGCATAACCTTGAATATGAAACTTAGAGGCTGGTGATTTCTTTAGACTATATTAGAGAATTTATGACACTTCCTGTGGGAGAGGGAAACTGTTCAGGAAAGTTTATCCCATCTCCCATAGGCAGAGCAATCTTTTCTTATTTATGCTTAGATTATCAGCATGAGCAGGTATTTCTCATTCTCTGTGGGTGTCAGAACTGCAATTACAGAAGTAAAGTTTGCGTGAGGGAGTAAATGTTGGAAATGTTTTTCAATAACATATGTGGACTTGACTGTGTCTGCTAGTGTCTGCTATTTCATGTCCTATTGGTTACTACAGGCTTAATCCTAGAAGTGCTGGATGCTTTCCAAGTACAGATTACTTTTCCCACCAATGGACTTTCAAGATCTGCAACAAAAGTTGATTGCCATTAATGGACTCTTTCCTATGATTTCACAACTTTTCTCTTTGGAAGCATTTAGTGTTTGAAACAAGCACTTAGCACCTGGGAGAGCAAGACTTCCCAAGACTTGGCAGGGAGCTGTTAATGCTGGGTTTGGCCTTTTGTTTCTGTTTTAGAGAAGCATGCTGGATTTGCAACAGGACTTATAAATGTGTTCTAAATAGTGTACATTTATGCATACTCCTATAATTTATAAATGTGTAAATAAATACTGCATATACTTAACAAGATTGTGATAATTGTACATTTAATAAAGCTTTCTAGATATAAACCAAGATAAGAATTATCTGGCAGAAAATTTCAGTGTTGTTAAGGAATGGCAGATCAAGAAAAGATGTCCCCAAGATAAACTGAAAGTACTGTGGCCCATTTTAAAGGAACACTCTCAGGACCAGTGGTCAATTGCTTGGGAAAACAGGTAAGTCTAAATCTGAAGAACTTAAATCTGAGAGAATGTTGTGTCTTTAAATAAAACAGACTTATGCCTAGTTTTCTTGTTATTTAAAACACTCAGTTCTGTTTACATATTTTCCAGTACCAGTCATTAGATAGTGTGGATGAAAAGTCTCGCAACCAGAAGTCAGGGTGCTTCTTCCCAGATGAGTCTCCAGACTACAGAATCACGATCCTCTTTCTCTCCACTATTAATGGTGTGCTACACATCAGTATCACTTCAGTAAAAAGGATGAAGATTAACTAATATCTCACTCCAGAGATACCCTAATTCTCTCCTAGGGGCTTCAGTCCAGTAGGTTCTGGAGTCTGTTCGTTTCCTAATTTCTGAATAAGTGCTTTAAGGACTAGTCATCTTATTTAAAGGGAGAAAGAGGAAAACATGCCCACTATGGCCTCAGCAAACAGACACGTTTTCAAAGAACCCAGAAAAACATTTCATGCATACGCTGATCTTTTAGTGTACGTTAAACATGTCCTGTTCAGGCATATATTTACCTAAATTTTTGCCTTTTTAAAAAATTCCTAAATACAGTTCTCAATTAAGTGTAAGCAGGAAAGAGGCAGCAGGAGCTGAGAATGGAACAAAAAGAAAAGTCTTCACTCAGCACTGTTAGGTTGTAGACATCCTCACCCCAGGAAGTTGTAGAAGCTGAAAGTTTTACATTCAAGCTTTTTTAGGCATCTCTTTTGTCCAGTTATGCATAGATCCTGGGCCAGATGGTTTGAGCAGTGTAGCTATGGTATATAGTAAAATGCAATGTAATTCAGCTCAAGGTCCAGTCTAAGAGCTTGTAAATGTGAGGACACGCAGCACAGCTATAGTAACTAAAGTTAGAAATTTGAAATTATTTCATTTAGCAACAAGTTAAACAGGGCTAATTTTTCTGAATGAGTCTGCAGAAGGGCTTCATCTGGTTGCAGTAGTTCAGATCAGTTTTCTTAAGTGTAACTATGCAGACAAAGACCAAAAATGGAAGAACTAAAAAATTCCAGTTCAGGAGCAAAAGAATGAGGAAGCAAAAGAATTCAGAAACTAGAAAGAGAGCAGATGGACAAATAGTGTTTTGACAGTGACAAAATGAAGCAGTATTTTTGAACCATTGCATGTTCATTTATTAGTAAAGTGGAAAGAAAATCTAAAAAAGACTTGTCATTGCTTCAGCTTGCCATTTTAAACGTGATAATTGCACAGTAATTTATCACTGTCTCACAATTAAAAGTAAATCAAAGTGAATTTATACTCTGAACACAAATGTGTCATAATTTTACATCAAGCAATACCTTTTTCATTAGATGGAAGCAGATGTTGACAGCAAGCTCAATAATGGAACCCTACCTAAGATAAAAGCACTAAAAGAACACAAAAAATGTGAGATTACTATCATCAAATATATTATTTCTATCAATTTATCATTTTATGACACTTCTTGCTTCCATTGTATCACAACATTTTGAGTTTGATAAGTCAGGGAACAAAATGCCTGCATACAACTCCTTATCCCAACCACACTTTTCTGAGGCTTCCAGATACATCTGAGAGTGGTGTGTATTATTTTATTGTCGACTTGCATGTTTTACTTACATATCTATATTCCCATATCCCTTAGAATCCTAGAGGGCACTACCCAAGTGAAAAAGTAGTCCCAAACAAAGTGCAAAAAGTTAGAAAGGAAGGGAAACACTATTAGAAGACAGTGTGTGTGTTCTTTAATGGCCTACGTATTAGACCATCCCAGGCTAACATCCCAGACAACAAGATTTCCACACTAACAATGTTTTCCTTCATAGTTCATTTATACACTACACATAGGCCTGGCATGAATTATGTTTAGAAATACTAAAATCAAATGACAGTCCTGATTCCAAACTAAGCTACGGGTGCAGTAGTTCACTCAAGATGTTGTGTACAGCTACACAACTAGTCTGCTCTTATTCTTTATTGTGATTGTACACAAATCTGGTGAAAATCGTAACACAACATTTGAATATATGTATATATATTTGTGTATGAGTAAGTATACGTATGCATATATGTATTTAAAGATGGTTCAGAACATTTTTCTAGTCTTGTCTTTTTTTTTTTTTTTTTTTTAACATCAGGGTTTTTTTTAACCTCGCAAAGGAGTGTCTTTTGTTTCAGTACTTACAATTGGTCAGTTGTTATAAGTAGACTGAATGACAAAAATAAAAACCTCAGCTGATATTTGTCTTTACTTTAATCTCTTACTAGAAGGAAAGGAATTTAACATAACAGGAAACTCAAACAGTTCAATCGTGATATTTTAAGGTAATAAAATAGATTCAGAATTTCCTTACTGCAATGTGTCTCAGACCACTCTTTCATATTAAGCATCTCTAAGTTATTATTATTACAATATTATGATATTTACTAGATGCATCACGTCTTTGAACATTAGTCAGCATAGACATTAATCATGCAATATACCTTCCCTTTCCAAAAGATATAGGAGGCAGACGGTATCCTCTTTACCCTCCCCAAAGATAAGAATCTCTGTCCAGAGAATGCATAGGAACAGAAGTACTAAGCATTTGCAACTGTAAGTATAGTCAACATATATCATTAGCATCTAAAAGTGCTCCATTGCAAGGTAACATGAAGGATAGCTTGCAGGAGAGATTTGGCTCTGAGCCCTCTTCATACCACTTTGGTACTACTTCTTGGTGAGATGTTTGTTTCCAGTCCCACATCCTTATTCAGCTCACCTCTTCCCCCACTCCTGCCCCACTTTCCCAAGACCTGCTGTAGATAAATTATTCAGCTGTATTGTGAAAAAATAGGCCCAGCCATCTCAATTTGGGCATCAGTAATTATTCTGCACAGTGCCATTTCCTTTTCTTAGGAGGGGGTTATGAAAATAAATCCTTTGCTATTTGTGCAGCAATCCTGGGTTATGTTAGTAATCATCCCAAAAGTGCACATGAAGAAATTAATTGTGTTCTGTGCTGATCTGCTATGTAATAAAAAAGGCTAGAAACCTCACACTGTTGACAATGCAGAAGAAAAACAATAGCTACACTTTCAGTGAGCCTCAGTTCTCTTACATACTGAAGGGCGCAGAGGGTCTGGTTGGGGCAGGGGAACGGGGAAAAACCGTAAGGTAGGGGATGGAAACTGGGCTGAGAAAAGTAGGAGAGTATGGAGTAACATGGTGGAGGGAGACAGGGTTGGGGTCTGCAGATGTGTTATATACAGTGTCAAAGAATAAATAGCACAGAGTAGGGGGGATGCAGTGTGGGACACAAGCATCTTGCCGTATGCACGAGCAGTTCAATGTAATTCTGAAAGCTGCTGCTGCAGTCTCCCAATCAAACTGAGCCTGGAGTTTCTTTTCAAGGTATAAAAGAGTTTTTGATGGCTTGTAAGTACGCAGCATGGACTTAGGAGCTGTTCTGAACCAATGCATCTAAAGGCTGCATGCAATGTTAGAGTTGCAAGGGATTATAAAGGGTAATAACAGTCCCTCCCCATGAGTGAGAATTAGCCTATATATTGAATAAATCAGGGGACATTTGGGGACAAAACCTGTAAAATCTCATAACTGAAAACTATATTAAAAAGCTGCATCTGTTAAAGTTACCTTAAATCTGTTATTTCTAGACTCTTGAATGTCTAACTTGGCATTCTTAATTATCGTTTACTATATGGCTTTCATAAAATTTCACTGTGTAATTAACTATAACAAACCAAACACGGTAATACATTTTAGTTTTCTTCTAGTCATATAAAGGCAAATACGTTACAAAATGTCTGTCTATGGGATAGATAAAATGCAAAGTTTAAATACCAATGATTTTTCATGTTTTTATGAAAATGTCTGATGGGGGAGTGGGGTATGAAGTGAGAAAGAGAATGATTTCTTTTTTTCTGCATAGAAAAAATAAAATCAAGCATTTTCCTAACACAAGGTAACACAAAAACTCCCTAAATTCCTAAAACTGGAAAGTAAGCATCCTGTACCAAAAAAAAAAAAAAAAAAAAAAGTTTGTCTATGTCTATAAATGAAAAAGAAGAAAGAAGAGTGAAATGAGATGTGACTGCTTCTGAGCACAGGGATTTTTAGGCAATACATTCATTTTCAATAGTTGTCAGAGAACCAAATGTTCCAGAAATATGGGAGTTGAAAAATTATCTATCATCTCTCTTGGTGAAACAAGACCTAGCTAGAGGATGAGATTCAATGAAGTCATATTTTGACAGTGTGGGCAAGGTCATATTGCTTTGCAGTTTCAATAGCCAAGCTGGGCAGCTTGTCTCCTCTTTTGCCCAACATTTTAAGCACTTATTCAAATTTGTTTAAACTTCTCACTACAACTGACTGATAGATTAGTATAGAGATGACATTTAGAAATACCAAATTTCTGAACTGTGTTGATATACATCATGTTTCCCTTTTCCTCCAGGGCAATATAAACTCATATGTAACTGAAACAGGACCAGCCAAAACCTTCTCATAGGTTTGTGGGTTTTGTTGGTGGGAGATGCTCATGAAATGAAAACATTCATGAGAAGCTACAATTCTAACAACTTTCTGTCTTTACAATGATTGGAATAAAGCCTTCTGACATGGTCAGCACTCCAAATTGAAATGGCTTGTTTTTTCTAAAAGCATTTTTTCGGTTGAAATTAAGGTGTTTACTTAAATACTTTTATTTGAATTAAAGCATAAAGTTAAAATTTCAACACAAAAATGGAACGTATCATTTGTGTTTGAAGTGAAATGTTTCTTGAAATTCCATTTCAAGAAAAAAATTTAAATGTCTCCACTTAATATTATTTTGTATTTTTTCCCCAAAATTATCATTCAGCATTAAGCCAGAGCTCCAACTTTCAATGACTTTTCAAGAATGTTATGCTACATTATAATTTTTTTCATCAAACATGACCTGTATAGATAAAATTTACCAATAAGTGAATAATAAACGCAAAAACAAGAGAGTGATTAATTCATTTTGAAACTATGAAAACAAAATATTATTTACTTTCCAAAGGACAAATTCCTGTACCAAGTTTTCATTGTGGTAGTAGAAAGCTGCACCCTTACTGTCCCTTTTTGTAGCAGCCCTCTGGCAGCATTCTTTTTATCCTGCTGGTGACTGCTGCTGCAGGGATAGTAGCTCTGCTTCCTCCTTATCACAGTTTCCATGGGGAAGAGCTAAGATAGGATGCACAGCATTCACATGCACTTGTTGCATTTATTAGTTATGCAAGGCAAGATCAGGACATGTAGCACCATATTTTAACTAGCTGTATAAATCCCCTTGCAATGGGCACTTTTTACAAATAGAACTAAACTCAACTGGTAGCTTTCTAAATGCTGTTTTTTCAGTCTCTGAAAATTTCAGCAGTGAACAAAATGTACTTCAAACTTTACAGCCATTATTGCTTGAATATGTTTCAGTTACTTATTGGTTTATTGAAGTACTGAATCTCCTGATTTAACTCAGGTAGTTGTACTCAGAGTGAAGCTGTTGAAGCATTCGAGTATGGATTACTCCCATGAGCAAGGATTGCAACATTCAACCTTTACAAATTAGGACATTTCTGGTCTTAGGTCTTTGCGCTGTTGAAACATAAAGATAAATTTTTCTGAGAAATAAGGAAATACACTTGCCTGAACAGAGCTATATTGTTTTAGTATGTATTTGATAGCTGTGATTAATGTTAATTCTCACTGGCAACTCTAGACACAGCATATGCTTCATAAGGCCTGCTGTGATATCAAAGGTGATTTAAATAGGATCACCCAGAAGCTGATAACCTCATGGGTGAAATTAGCTGCTGTTAAACCCACAACTGATACCCAAACTGTACTTTCTTTTTATGGCCTTAGAATCAAAATGGTTCATTTTATTTTTCCTGAATCAGAAATGGCAAAGGAAACATGTTGTCATATTCTCTTCCTTCCAGATAACTTTTCACAAGGTGAAAGGATATTTATGCAAATGTAAATAAAGACATAATTATTGCAGCGTTCACCCAGAAAATAGCACATGGCATTGAATTAGAGAATTCCAAAGGTTGATGCTAATGCATATACCTAAAACAGAAAGAGTGAATGTTATTTTTTATGAAAATTTTCCTAGAAAATAAAATAGAAACTTTATTTAGGTCAGGAAAGAACAACAGTGTAGGTAGGACATATGCAATCTGTGAGACCAAGTTCAACCCGCAGATAGTCTGTTTGTGTCTGAAGATAAAGTCAATGCAAATTCCTTGATGCATTTTTTTGTTTTCTTTCTGGAAAGCAAAATAATTATTATTCTCAATATATTATGTTTTAATAGCCACTCCCCCAGCTTTTCTTTATTGTGTCAGGCCTTAATAAACATGAAATATCTAGATTTTCCTGAATACAAACTGGGGTATTCCTCATCTCAAGTACCTGGGGTACCCAGGAACTTCTAAATACATGGCAATAGACCCCTGCTCGTTGGCCTGCATCCTGGCTGTTTCAAACTGATGTCCTCCTACATCTCAGTACTAAAAGGAGATATTTGACAATGATAATAAAAGATTTCTTCATCTGACTTTGCTTTTATAAGCTTTTGGACATTTAATGAAAATGGGATATGTAATTTGGAAGAGAAAATTGTTGGTCATTAATGCCTACCGCTACTGTCAGTTGTAGATTAATATGTTTATACTCACACAGAAATAAATTAAGGCCATTGCCTTAGCTTTGCTTAGCAGACTGCTACAATTTTATTCCAGTTTGATATTTCCAGGTTTTAAAATTCCCATCCAACTGTGACAACATTTCTCTATATCTTTAAATTATAACTGGGAAGAGAAAACTGTTTCCCATCCAGCTTATTCTCAGTATAAAGGGATATTGAGCCAGAGTAATAGCTCCCATGCCAATTCTCATCTTTCTGGCTGCACAGATGGAGTGAAAGGACTTCCCTGTGGGTTTTTGGCAGCTAACATAATCAGATCACCTAACGGCTGCTCTAATTTTTTATAAAAGGCTGTTATCTCCTCCTAAATATAATCACCCATTTGGAATTCCTCTGATTATTTCTTAACAAATAATCAGTGGCTATCATTTCCACCTTTTCGATGAAGTGTATTGAATATTGTAGCACCAAAATGGGTAACACCACCTCTATTTATGATTACCTACTTTTTGTTACAAGATCTTATTTTCATTTATTTGGAGACAAAGAATCAGTCAGACAAACAGGACAAGAAAAGATGCATTTTTTTTTCCCTTAATTTAACAGCGGGAAAAAAAAAAAAAAGAAAAGAAAAAAAAAAAAAGCAGAAATCCGTGGATCTCACTGGTCCAGATCTGCAGCTGATGAAAGTCAGCACTGCAGTGTGTTTCAGAGGGGTTATGCTGATTTATGCCAGCTGAGAACTTGGCCTGGCTCAAAAAGATGTATAGTCAAAGATGTCAGTCTACTCTGGAAACTTTCCTTAAATGGCAGCTCGTGTAATCTAGGGGGAATTAGAACAGCTGTCATTCAACTCCCTCATTGGTATAGCCTCCTACTACCTGACAAATAATTGCTGCAGATATGCTATTCATTTCATTTTCAACACATCTCAAATGGAAGGCATACACCCTTTCTCCCAATGTGCCAAAGGAACAGAAAATATTCTTTGAGTCTGAAAAGATAGACAAAACAAGCTGAACAAATGATAATATATAAAAGTTGTTTATTTTATATTTATTTTATTTGCATTAAATGAGTGGGAAGCAATAAATCCCAATCATCAATAATGTTTGGACTTAATTCACCACTTAATTACTTCAGTTGCATTTCAGTATACTTCCATGGACTTTACAAGATATCTACATCACTGTAAATACAGACTAAAACATTATTTATTCAAATCCTCTATTATCTGCCATCTCTGTTTTTTACATGCTTACTGAATTTTCATACATATTATGAACTCTTGTTTTATTATGTACATATAGAAGCAGACATATACTGTGCCCTTCTGTGAGTATGTACACGTGCTTAAGTATATATACACTACCTGTGTACACATACTGCAATAGCTTCACTGTGAGCACTGGTTCTTATCAGATAATTGCTCAAGTGTAAACTGTTTCCCATGTCATATTTTAGCAGGTTGCTAAGGATATTTAACATGCTCTGAAGCTGCCTATTTTTGGTTCTATATTGTGAGTCTATAATGTAGCCCTTTTTTTTTTTTTCTTAATGCTTTGTATTATGTGTTGCAAATAAGTATTTAATTTGCACTTCAGTTAACAGGCATTTATTGTACAATAAGAATCAATTGACTGCTACAAGGACCCTTTTTATAATTTAATCCACTCACAAGAAAATTCAGTTGCTATTGTAATATCCTCAAAATTGCATCAACAATACGTGTTAAATTAATATATTATTAGCAATTAAATGTGGGTATCTAAACTGACATGAAAAAAGATATGAAGAAAAAATTAGCCATCAATTAGCATACTTCCTTAATGTCAAAAAATATTTAAATTATTTTAGTCTTTCATTAATTAATTCAAATCACATTTACTTTCTTGGTTTACAAGACAACCAAATTGCTACAGAAGGCTTTTAGCTTTGCAGTGTGAGTAATGGAAGCATAGCTATACCCACAATATTTATGCATCTCAATTCAGCAGCATTGGATTGTGATTTATATTGCCATCTGCTAAAACACTCACAAAATACATTTGACTTCAAAAAACTATAGGATTTCCATAAAACTGCTGCAAAATATAGCAAAATAGTTAAATATTTAAATCGCCAATAATGTTTATCCAGTCAGATATTTAGCTTCACTGATGCTGCACTGCCAGGGGAAGAGTGGAGGAGAGCTACATAAAGTAGTAAATGAAGGTGAGGGATGCTGAAAGTACAGCAAGCTCACCCCTCCAGCCTCCCCCAATCGCCTGGCTTCAGTAGGCGTGGTGCAAATTGGGATGATAGGTTGTGATAGTCTGTGCCTGCTGAAGCAGAAAACTTTGAGACAAAGCTTGAGAGAATACTGGAGAATACAGCACTAACAAAATGGTGTAGTTATTTGTTTTATTTATGTCACCCTATCAAACATTAGGATGAAGGTCCTAGGGTCTAGCTGCCCTTGACAAAGTAATTAGACTGATGCCTAACAGAAGCACAAAAAGCAAATGAACAGGTATTCTCTGCTCAAAACCATACATTTTCCACTTTCTCACACACAAAGCTTATTTTCCCAGAGTGAAAAATCCATTCCTGTGCCATCTCTTCACCTTAGCTTTTCTCAGGCATCAGCTCAAATGCAGAGGCTTCACTGGTTGTCATAAAGGTCAGCATACATAAGCTATTTCCTTTGCCAACCTTGAGAACAAAATCCAAAATCAGTTTTTCAAATCAGCAAGCCCTATTTTATGGCCCAAGAAAAGTGAGGATGTTGCAGATGAAAACCAAATTCCTCAATCTACTGTCAGAAAACACCAGGCAAAACCTGCAGACTTAAAAGAACATATGTCTCTATAGCTCAGAAAGTCAGACACCATTTCTACACCAGCATGAATTTCCAGCTAATTTAAGAGGCAGACTTAAAAACAGAGTACTACAGCTGCTGAACCCTTAGATCAAGGACTGAATGACAGTTGTAAAGACTGCACCAAAAATGTACAGTTGATCAGAAGCCGATAGAAAAGTTATGCTGGTAATTGTTTAATATAATTGTCTTACGCAGTTGATGTATAACAAGATAACTAATAAGAAATGACTTTGTTAGGCATACTTAGTGGCACACAATCATTCCAGCTTTAGCCATACCCTGAACTAACGGGATACAAGCCAGCTCATGCCTGGAAGCTGTTTAAGTACATTGGTGAGAATTGTACCTACTCTAGTTCCTGGCACTCGGCTTCAAAGCTAGCTCACCTGCTGTCAGCTCAGTGAAAAGTGGCAACCAATGCACATAACCTCTCATTTTGTTGTTTACCTGTTTTCCCAGGCTACGTTAATCATGATACTCAACTCTGCAGACAGCTAATTCTTTGTAATACCTCATATTTCAGTTAGTGCTGGGCACAAAGAAATACCTTCCACTGTGTCCTCTTTGTTAACCAAAATGAAGAGTGGGAATAAAGCATTTTGTATATTGAAATTACATCAGAGGAGTTAAAGGCTTTTGTACCAGTCACAAGGAAATACATAGGTTAGGCTATTTGCCCGTTGTCCAACACCTGGTATAGTAGACACCTCACTGGAGGCTATGACTCCCAGACACCATCATTGTTCCAATAACTAATGATCATTCCAGATCTCAACACTGACTTTGTCGTATTTACAAATGCTTTCCAGTTCCAATACAAAGTTCTAATCTTTGCTAGATGTGGCAAAGAACTTCTGTCTCTCACCTACTCTTTGAGCTAGTACAGTTGGTTGTGCTGACTTCATGTGCCCAAGAAAGGCAAGAGGGAGGACAAAGTTATCCTATATTCAGATCATACCCCAGCATTGACTTACAATATAGCAAGGGCCATATCTCAGACCAAGAACTGAAATGATAGATCTCCAAAACCCAGGAAAATTCTACATATAGCCTAAGAAATTTCAAAGTTAGCTTTCATACCTTTATCTAGCTTGATCAGAAAGCTAGTCTGACACTCATAAATTGTTCTGACACAACCAGGAGAGTTTGCTACCTCACTTCAGGTCTGTTTAAAGTTATTGAAAATAGGATTTATGTAGCTCTTTAGTCACCAACTTCATAAAAAGCCTTATGACAATGATTGTTAAAGTTCTTCAAAGTCAACTAAATCTTGCAATAAGAGCTAAGCAAAAAGTTCTTGTTAGAGCTGCAGGTGGCAAAATTATCTAATTCACCCAGTTTTTACTTTAATAGGAAACCTTAAAGGCAGCTTTTGTTATTTCCTGAGGTGTCTTAAAAGGTGTTTTAATAAACACTTTTCTGTTGTTGTGAATCTTTTCATCCGCCTTATATCTTGTAGACATTATCAACTTCAGCTTAGCTCAAAAATCTTCATTAAGTCTCACGTTGATTATTTCTAGCTTGGACCTCTCTTTCCCATTTAGTGTTTTTAATCATTAGTTCCACAGAGACTAGCTTTGAGGATTTTTTTTCCCCCTTATTTTGGGTCACACCAGGGCTACTCCTGTGAAATTCAATTAGAACCTTATAACAGTTCTCTATAAATTTCATCACTTCAAAAAGCAAACAGTAAGATCTTGAAAGAAGCACTCTGTGACTGCCAGAAGGGGTTTATTAGCACTTTGTCAGAAAAGTGTATTTGTTTTGGGCAGATCAATCAAATCTACTTCAAATGACAAGTCCTTGAGCTCTGAATAGTGTGGACCTAATATTCAGATTTTATTTTTTTTAAAAAAGCAGACACTCCATCTTAGCGTGAAAGACCATAGAATGAGCTGGCTCTTAACTGCAAAATCATTGCCTCAGAGCATTTACTTTTACCTTCAACTTTAGGTAAAGGCCTGTTCTCAGAACATTTGTTTTGTCACCTTGATCTGGGCCACCAGAATAGCCATTAAGGCTTGGCAAATGATTACTTTTCCTTTTTCAAGCCATCATTTCCCAAGGATGTCTTTTCAACCTGCAGAAACTGCTGACTGGTTTGACAAATTTAAGGCATGTCTGCATTAGGAGAATTTGCAATAGAATAGTTATATCAATGTCACTTAAGATTAAACCAGCAACTGAAGTCCCACATTACAATTGCACAGAACACCTACACTAGGTGATTGCAGTGATGTTACTAATTACAGTGGTGGAAATTTCACCTGTACAGGTATACTGCTATACAGTAGGTCACCTCGAGTTTTTTTTTCTTGACCACCAAACTGTCAAAGATGGAAAAGAGGCGATCAGAGTGAAAGACTTCTAAGAAAGGATCAACAGCCTAAATTAGTTGTGAGAAAAACTGAGCCAAGTTGCAGTGAAAAATGTCATCTCTTCACTGGTAAGTTTCAAAAAAAAAAAAAAAAAAACAAAACACCAAACAGGTAAGTATGATGATTTTACCATTTAGGCTAAATCTTTCTCCTAGCTTTTGATGTGTTTTGGGAAATTATATTTTTGTCAGATGAACTGTAATGCATGATCAGTTTTAGGAAACAAGATCATATTGCATTGATAGTTGTTAAGGCATTCATTTGGGATATGATAGAAATTTTCCTACACATTAGAGCAGAGTTGAATCTGAGTTGGCCAACAACCCAACTATTCTGCAGAATGCCTTACATCTTGTCACTTATCTACTTTATGTATACTATTAAACACTCAAGAGAAAGAGAATCTCAACCCAATGGTTACTCTGTTCTGCTAAAATAGAGACCCGAACTATACTATTTATTATGTACAAAAAATAAAAATTCCAATAGGAATAACAGACTGTATATGTAAATGATTAGGGCAATCACTCATTGTGTGAGAGACCCGATTTCAAATTTTACCTGTTCCAAATACAACAAAAGGAGGAGTAGAATTTAGGCTGCCAACTGCTAATCACAGCATTTAAATATTTATGCTCAGCATATTTGCAGTTTTGACTAGAAAATATATTTTGGCCTGAACACATCCTAAGTGAAAGTTGATTTGAAACTGTTAGGTTAATATACCAAAAAATACCAAAAAATCTCCTAAACAATCACTTTCAATAAACTGTCATTTCAAACAATGGGAAACACTGTCAGAAAATTCCTGAGCAATTGTATCTTCTGAACTGTTTCACACCAGTGTAATTCTATCAGTTCCCATTTTTTTCCTCTAGGTTATGTTAGAAGACAGCTGAAATCACCGCTGAACTCTGTGACTGAGCACATGAGTCAATTTGAGCATTGTGGTCACCATTCAAGAGTTCTGACTCCACATAAATGTTTTATGGTTGAGTGAATAGAGGTGGAGGGAGGATAATTATCGAGGATTGCCATCCAACTTACGTTTAATATTTCCAGCAATATTCTAATCAATCCAATTAATTGTGTTTTACCAGATATCATCAGGCCCAACCATTTGAGCACCCAATGCTCGCTAAAATCAATAGGATCCTATAGCCTGGTTTGCTTAAATACCTTGGTGCTCTGGATTATATTCTGTGATGATTTGCCCAAGAAAAGAGCAAACCAGTAGCAGAGGAAGATTAAACTCAAAAATTCTGTCTCCTGGGGCCACTTTTCTAATCATTCATCTACACACTTTCACCTTAAAATTGTTGAATTCCTTGTTGCGTGGAAATTTGTAAAGAAGAAATCTGTCAACAGAGTTACTACATAAAATACCTAGTGATGCTAGAGAGCTCTATTTAAAGAAAATAATATTAATGTTTACTGAATAGGGCACTAGAATCTTACTGTTCACACATCTCTGCTTCAGCATTCATTTTCTATTTCTGTGGAAGTACATCTGAGGTTTTTTATTATTTGCTTTTGTTTGCATTTTTATCAGTGATTACATTAAATTTATATTGGTTTCTTACATACAGTGTATACAATATGAATTGTTTATGCAGTCACTGTTCAGATTATCATTACTTTCCTTCTCACCTTAATGTCATCACAAACATCACACCTTCCTTGCTAACCTGATGTTGATTTAATGACTTGACTTGCTCATGACAATAACGCCTCTTATCTTCCAAGCTGCTTAATGTATTTGTTCTAAGAATAACTCAGATCTCAAGTGACGGTGCAAGCAAATTAGAATCACCACAAAAAGTTTTGTGGCAAAAGATGATGTTGTGGTTTAACCCAGCTGGCAGCCAAACACCACACAGCCACTCACTCACTCCCCTCCACCCCCCAGTGGGATGGGGGAGAGAATTGGAAAAAAAAGTAAAATTCATGGATTGAGATAAAGACAGTTTAATGGAACAGAAAAGGAAGGGAAAATAATAATGATAATAATAATAACAATAATGGTAGAATACACAAAATGAGTGAAGCACAATGCAATTGCTCACCACCCACCAACCGATGCCCAGCCTGTCCCCAAGCAGTGATCCGCCTCCCCAAACAAGTCCCAGTTTATGTACTGAGTATGACGTCATATGGTGTGGAATGCCCCATTGGTCAGTTGGGGTCAGCTGTCCTGGCTATGCTCCCTCCCACCTTCTTGTGCACCTGGCACAGCATGGGAAGCTGAAAAGTCCTTGACTGCTGTAAACACTACTTAACAACAACTAAAACATCATACATTATTCTCATACTAAATCCAAAACACAGCACTATACCAGCTACTAGGAAGAAAATGAACTCTATCCCAGCCGAAACTCTATCCAAGGACAGATGATTACAGGAGTTTGAATGCCAAGTTACTGAACAATCTAAAGATTTTATGTAGCTCCCAAATTATAAATAGTTTCCCCAAACAGAGCAGCTGAGAATTAACATTCTTTAGCTGTTGTTTTTTAATTTATCCATTTATAGGACTTCAACTGGAAATTCATAAAATAATCCCAAATCTCTGATACAATTGTGAAAATACATATTGAAAACTCGTCGATTCAATAAAATAGCTTTGTGAGGACAGTGATCTCGATGGAAAAATCATTTTGACTTTTTAGCTGAAATAGCCAAACTGACTGTCTTCCTGGCTGATGGGAACAGAAATTGTCTCAATCCCTGGACTGAGTTTGCCAGGCATAGCTATCAAAACTGCCCTCTGTTCAGCCCTGACACCTTCCCCTCCGCTTTGACCAACTTACAAACACGAAAATCTTCTTAACATCTTCCAGTACCCCAGCAAGAATTCAGATCTCTCCAACACATATAACTTTATGAATATAATAGAAACATTCGTTAGTCAAGAAACTAAAATGGACATGTACAGGCAGTACTCTATCCATTCTTAAGGTGCATTTATTTATGACACAATCAGACCAGAATGTGAATGCTTTTTTTTCCAAATTAACCTTTTAAGATTCAGCCACCTCATGCTAATTCTTAAGTGCACATCTGCATAATCAAGTGTAAGTGCTTAATGAGTCCAGGAGTAATTCTAACAGTGACAAAGGGACTCCCATGCTTAAAATTAAGTGAATGTATAAGACCAGATGTTATTAATGAAACAGGCATGGTCAAATATGAGAAAAATATAACCCATGGTATATGGAATTTATTCCTCTGTGTGTAGATACCTGGATTTTCATTGTGAGCACACGTTTATAATTTCTCTGTGTTAGATACTAAGAGGAGAGCGTTTCTTCTTATTTTCTTATCATTGTATGTAAAAAAGTGCTTGTCTTGCAAATAGGATCATAGACTGCTAAAATATCATTATTTTATTGTAACTAATTATGTCTGGTTTTCCATATAATACCACCAAAAGTTCACTTCTCCCATTGAAAGGCAATTTTGTCTTGATATTAGTTTCGCCTAGAACAAATAACATTATTATGACTGTTTAACATTACTGTTCACAGTGGGGAAAAACACCAAAAACATTTGAACAGATATTGAGATACAGGGCCAGGTATTGTGCAAAGCTGGTCGTGTTATTTCCACACCACTTGGTTCCATCTTGGCTAGCACTAGAGGTCAGCCTATGGAGGAAATTAAGCCTGTTTCCACCACTGTGTATCTAGGGCAAAGTTGTTTTTTTTTTTAAGAGTTAACAGCCTGAAAGGCAGAAAACAGGATGAGCAAAAAGGGTATAAAACGAATGTATAGCAATTAACAACGAGTATATAGTATTAACACTCATTGATTCTTGGGCAGGATTTCTTGGCTTGCCTTCTTATTCAATGATCATTATCTCAACAGTGCTACACTGTCATGAGGGGGGAGTTGAATGGTGAGAACATAAGGAAAAGGACAATATAAGAAATATAGAAAAAATAGACACATTTAAAGAAGTCAAATACAAAGAAAAACCTTTCTATGATCTTGTGGAATTATTTGTTTAGAATTCTTTTGAGCAAGTCTGAGCCATCTGTATTCAGATTGTATTCATCATATAATTCAAATTATGACACAAGTCAGGGAAACAAAGATGACTGAAACATTTTAATGCATTCTGATTCCATAAAAATCTCCTCTCCCTGTGCCTTCAGTCTACCATTATTAAAAACAATACATGCAGAAAAAAAGCACAGTGTTTCTTAAAGTTCCCTGCAAATTTGTATAAAAAGGGCAAAACTCTTTAGTCTTGTGCCGGTTTTGGCTGGTGATAGACTTAATTTTGTTTGTAGTAGCTAGTATGAGGCTATGTTTTGGATTTGTGCTGAAAACAGTGTTGGTAATTCAGGGATGCTTTTGTTATTGCTGAGCAGTGCTTACACAGAGTCAAGGCCTTTTCTGCTTCTCAAGCTCTACCGACTGAGAAGGCTGGAGATACACAAGAAGCTGGGGGCACAGATGTGTGGTGTTCAGCTGCCTGCCGGGTTAAACCACAACAAGTCTACAGAGAAAAATAGCAGAGTTGGGTGTTCTGGGTTACTGAATCTGCAAATAAATCATTTGCAACAGAAGGCAACACAGCAAAAAGTATAGTCAACATTGCAAAAGTAAGTATAATGCATTATATATGCATATTTTAGGAGATGAATTCTATTTCAGGATCGTGTGATAAGGTAGATTTTAGAGTTTTAGACCTAAATCTTATCTCTCCAGAATGACTACAGTCCTCTCTTGGCAACAGAACTAATGTAGCTGAATTAGTCTACCTGAAAAAATGCCTCCCTTTGCTGTTATAGCTGCAGTGTATTAAGATCCAAGTACGTATAGAGAACTTGCAATGTTTTCATGACAAAAATGAACGTTCCTAGTTACTTCGAACAAATGAAAATGAAAAGCAAAAGATTTGCCATACTGTCTCTAACACATACAACTACAACAGAATATAGAAAGCCATAATCTAATTTTGGATTCTGGAACTACTGTGGTGAGTGGGTCCCAGCTAGCACACAAGCACCCACACAGCCACTCATTCACTCCCTCCCCCCAGAGGGGCAGGGGACAAAATAACACAAGAGAGAAAACTCATGGATTGAAAAAAAGACAGGGAAATTGCTCACCAAGTACTGTCATGGGCAAAACAGACTTGGAGAATTTAACTTAATTTAAAATTAACTTAATTTAAAATATTTAATTACTGATTTGGGTATCGGGAAACAAAGACAACAAACATTTAAACACTTGGGTAAAACACCTTTCCTCCTCCTTTCTGAGGCTCAGCTTCACTACAGACACCTCTGCTCCTCCCCACTTGCTCATCTCCTCCATGTTATTGCCACAGACAACACTCAGCCCCTTTGGTGAGGCAACAAGCAGTGCAGGAGGTTGGGCTGAGGGTATAGTGGTTTCTTTCAGCCTTTGTTTCTCACTCTTCTACTGCTCGTTCCTTCATACTAGTTTCCTCTGCTCTGCTGCTCTCGCATGGGCTATCCACAAGCCACAGTCCCTTCAGGGAAGCAGCTGCTGCTGCATGGATTATCCACGGACCACAGTCCTTTCTGGAGTGTACATCTGCCGGCGTGGAGCACCTCCTACTGCTCTGTCCTTGCTATTCCTTTTTTCTCCCCTGTCCTGATGGCATCACTCCTGATGGGGGAGTGATGAACAGCTGCGCAGGTGGTTGGTTGGCTGCTTGTTGGGGCCAACCCGCCCCCCCAAACTGTAAAGATCACATAAGAAAGCACTGATGCTGAATATTCTTTTTTACAATTCATAACATTTGCAAATACAAACTGAGTAACTTCTTACAGCTCAAGCCACAGATTCAGTTTTCTGAGCAGAAATGGCCCTGACTCTCTACTCCAGATTTACTACTGATTTACTACAGATTTTCTCTACTCTCAGGTGAGGGGAGGGGGGCAATATAAGGGAAAGAAGGAACACATCAAATGCAGGGCTTCTTCAGGATCCATTTTTAGTACTAAATTCTCTGACAGCAAATTGCATCAACTACAATACCACTCACATTATTTTCTCCCCGCTGGATATGAGACTACATCACAGCAAAAGAATCATAGAGTCATAGAATAGTTTGGGTTGGAAGAGACCTTTAAAAGTCATCTAGTCTAACCCCCCTGCCATGGGCAGGGACATCTTCAACTAGATCAGGTTGCTCAGAGCCCCGTCCAACCTGACCTTGAATGTTTCCAGGGATGGAGCATCTACCACTTCTCTGGGCAACCTGTTCCAGTGTTTCACCACCCTCACTGCAAAAAATTTCTTCCTTATATCTAGTCTAAATCTACCCTCTTTTAGTTTAAAACTGCTACCCTTGTTCTGTCACAACAGGCCCTGCTAGAAAGTTTGCTGCCATCTTTCTTATAAGCCCTCTTTAAGTACTGAAAGACTGCAATAAGGTCTCCCCGAAGCCTTCTCTTCTCCAGGCTGAACAACCCCAACTGTCTCAGCCTTTCTTCATAGGAGAGGCATTCCATCCCTCTGA